>NC_083644.1:20001854-20301854 GCF_963576545.1 Limanda limanda | reverse complement strand
GACTTCTGACCTTCTGGTTGGAGGACAGCTGCTCTACCCCTCAGCCTCAGCCGCCGTGTAATCACGTGTAATCAAACACAATAAAATGAAATTGCAAGTGGGATTCTGTGACACATAACTCTGGTTTTCAACTAACTTGGATCACCGCACACTGTGACACCTTCACTGTAGGTAAGACTTTGATGTAAAAAATAGAAAAAAACCGACTGTGACCTGCTAATGACATTTCAGAGAAGGTTAATGTGAGTCAGTCTCGCTCTGGCTGCACTGCCGTGGTTCACATTAGAACATGTCAGGTCTGTCCGGCGTCTCCTGCACTGTGTCTCTCTCTCTCTCTCTCTGCAGTGTTAACATACCGCTGCTTTTGACAGGGCTGCCTCTTCTCACCTCCGACTGTGTGCATTTACTAAACATTGGCCTGGGACTGATTACCTCCCCTCCCTCTGCTCGGGGCTGTCTCTGTGTATGTCTGCGGATGTTGTGTAGAGCAGCACAGACCACTTCAAATTGTCCTCAGCTTGGAATGGAGTGCTGCGGCGCATTCTTACATGTCACTTTTGAGCAAAAAAACACACAGGCAGAGCGCTCATTCTCCGTCTCCACATGGAGTTTGCAGTGTGGGCAGAGGGTGATGAATACAATGGAGAGAAAATAGAGGAGAAGAGAGAGGGGGAGTGGGGATGAAGGAGAGTGTGTGGGTGAGCAGATAGGACTGGAGATGAGGGGGAGGGGGGCAGGTTAAGTCGGTGCCTACACAGGGCTCTATCCCACAGGCTCTCTCCTGTCTCCCACGCCTGGCCCCTCTAACCTGGCCTAGCTTCTGTTTAATGTCTGGCTCTGTCACACCTCGGCCCACTCCCTAGAGATCTGCATGTCTGTGGAGTAAAGTACATTTCAAACTAGTTCTCCAAAGGGAGAAAAAACACTCCAGAGAAGACTTCAGCATGGATTTTGTGAGGCTTTCATCTCTCTAGCAGCTTCTGTTTGGCTACGACTTTGGCTCCGCTTCTCTTTTTGCTTCCATTTCGTTAGGACTTGCATTTGATAATATTATTCTTTTTATATGATTTTATGATTTTGGCTCAGTTCATTTAATTTAACCTCTCACATGCTCAAAATATTCAGTCACTGTATCGTTCCTTTCATTATGAATATGAGACTCTCTGCTTATAAGCTGTGTTCCTGTTTCCTGTTCACTGTGACACAGAGCGTTGATCACGTTGATCAAGATGCTTTGGGAGCAGTTATGTTGTCCATCCTCATATACGATATAGTTGTAACACGAACGCTGTTTCGCCGTTGCTAGCCACTTTTGCACGAGCAGGTCAGTGGGTTAGTGTGTTGGTATTGCAGTTCCAACAATAACAGTTCCTATCCTGGTTATCATATCTATTACCTCCAACATAAACCCAGTTAATATCTCGTCTGTAACACTAACACCAGAGACTGAAGAGGATTATCTGTCTGAATGGTGCTGTCCCTCCTCGCTGCACATCATTTGTTTGCGTTGGCCGGGAAACAGGTAATACTTTATCAACTGTTGCTCGACATAACGACTGCAGATATTCAAGATCCACATGAGGCCTGGATGAGGAGATTAATAGTATTGACAAATCCTAATTAGCGTCACGCTGAATCAAACGATTAATGTGAACAGTTGTTAAGGAGGCAGTGTGTGTCTAAATAGGCCCAGAGGCTAGATAATACAGTAATAGCCTGTGACTCACACTAGAACTGTTTTAATGAGAAATAGACAGAGAAAGACGGAGAGGGACAGAAAGAGACAGAGACGAAAAAGTGAGAAAATAAGGGGGAAAAGAGTGAAAGCAAGTTAAAATGACATTTGCTCCACTGCTGTCTTGCTGCCTTGCTGCCAGGCTCCCCCCAATGTTTTTACACCTTGAGTTTTAAGCAGCAATGGGATTAGTTTGTAGGATTGTTGGCTGGCATTGTGTGCTGAGAGGATAGGCAGCGAAATCCCCTTTTCAGCCACCACGACTTATCCTTGTCCCTGTGTTGTCTCTTTCAAACAGAAGCGCCTCGCTCTACATGCATGTAATCTAGGTGACAAGAAAGAATGAAAAGAGAATTGAATGAGTATGAAGGGAGGTAAAATGGGACAGCCGACTGGAGGAAGAATACAGAGAGGTTAGAGGAATACAGTTGGCGAGGAGGAGAAGAGGCTGGGAGCTGGGCTTGGTGGGAATTTACTTCTTAGTAACCTATGCAGGTGGCCCCCTCCTCTTTCGTTAAAGTGGGGAACAGGTTCATACCTTGAGCAGAGTGTATTTATGTCTTAATAATTCATTCTAAACTTCATGTCTGAATTATTGATGTTTGCGAGACAACAGAAAGAGGCCGCAGGAAACAGCAGTCTGGTGGGAGGGGGCAAGCTGCAGACAAGAATAAGGATTTCATCATTATTTACAGTTTCATTCCAAAATTGGTTTTTCGCCAACTGAAAACAACGTGACATTAAATCAGTTTTAAAAAAGCTTACTGGCACTAAAACAAAACTTGTGGTTGAACATAGGTTTTTTCTTCAAATGAAACCGGAATCGTTTCATTACTGTTCATATGGGTGGTTTATATATACATTTGAATTATTCACTTAGTTGTGATAATGTTTGTGATTCTCTGACCATCACCATCAACCGATTGGTTTAGGAAAAATATACCTGCAAAACTAATGCTGTTCCTGACCTCTCCTGTCTTGTGTCCAAAGCAGAGAGTGCCTGTACACAGTTACTAGCATTACTTCTGGCTCTTGCTGCATGAGGGACCGATGGACCAAAATATGTGATATATTCCTTTTGGGTGGTATTGTGGGGCAATAGTGTACATGAATAGTATACAAAAAAATCCATATGATACGTGTTGTGTTGAGTATAGTTTTCAAACAGAACATATTCAAAACCTGCTTACAATTTGTATTTATTATATAAGTGGGATACGACAACAGAAGATCCACTAATCGCTGGTAATCTTATTACCGAATGGAAGAAAAAGACTACCCCATTATTTTTCTGTCTTTTGTTTACTTTGTTATCCCCCTTCTGCAGATCCCCGGATGATGTGTGTGTGTGTGTTTACGTACAGCTTTCTGTGGGTGTAACTGTGCGCATGTGTGTGTGTGTGTGTGTCTGTGTGTGTGTGTGTGTGTGTGTGTGTGTCTGTGTGTGTGTGTGTGTGTGTGTGTGTGTGTGTGTGTGTGTGTGTGTGTGTGTGTGTGTGTGTGTGTGTGTGTGTGTGTGTGTGTGTGTGTGTGGTGGCTGTGCTGCCTGCTCAGGGAGGCACGGGGCCCAGACACTTGGAATCATTTAGTGAGATTTTCGAGTGTGGGAGGAGAGGAATGTGTGCCCAGATAAAAAGAAAGAAAAGTAAAAGAAAAACGGAGCAAAGAGAGGGGGTGGAGAGTGCAAGAGATAGACACAGATATAGACGGAGAGAGAGAGAGAGAGAGAGAGAGAAAGAGAGAGAGACAGGGCAGCTCAGTGAGAGTGTGGCAGGTGAAGGAGAGGTGGAGGGAAGATGGGAGGGATGGGGCGGGGGTGGTTACCTGTGAGAGAGAAACAAGCTCGACAAGCTCCATACGAAGACAGGGGGGGGGGGTGAGGGCGAACAGAGGGAAACAAAAACAGAGAAAGGGAGGCAGAGCGCAAAAGACAAGAGATCTGGAGCAAATGACAGACGGTGGGAGCAGCAAAGAAAGAAAAAGGCTCAGAGAGAGAGAGAGAGAAAAAGTACACGCTGCCCACTCCTTACCTACTGTTCTCCATTAAGCTGATTTTTTTTCAAATGGCTCTTGCAGGTCTCGCTTAGGGGGAACATCTATTCCTATCACAATGCTGCCTACACACACCTCGCAGTGACAGGCAGAGCGCGAGGGAGAGAAGAAAGGGGGTGCACAAGTATAAATCAACGATGATTTTCAAAAAAAAAAGAGATAGAAGAAGAGGAAAGTAGGGGAGAATGGCGGCCCGCAGTGTATGTGACTGAAGGTACGAGCAAAAAGTACATGCTGTAACGCTTTTAACAGGTTATACAGATTCTGAAGGCTGGTTTTCTTACTGCAATAGAAAAAAATAATTACAATAAACACTGTTAACACTTTTTATCCAGTGTGTTCCTTCTGAATACCCATGTATACAAACTGTTGGAACCTCTTTTTCTCTTTTCTGTGTATCTGTCTTTATTTTTTTTGAGTGTTCACAAATATACCCTCCCACATTCTCCTCTTCGTGCTTCCGGTCTCATCCCTTCCCTGGTCTGTGCCAAAGCTAACAGCCTTGTGCGAGCATCCTCCACTGCTGTTTGAGCATGTGTGTGTGTTTGAGAGAGAGAGAGAGTCAATGTGTATCTGTAGGTGTGTGTTTGGGTGTGCATGTATATGTGCGTCTGCAGGATGGTCAAACGATTTCCATGGAACACAAATGAGTTTCAGTCTGGACTTGCTGCGACAGCCCGGGCGATGGATATCAAGATGTAGCTTCGAACCAACAGCCGATCAGAATTATAAAAACTGGAAGCCTCCAACGAAAACTCGATCCTGATTTCAGACTTGCTAATGTAATTGTTTCTGCCAATAGAAGGTACAAAAGGCCAGGTTACAGAAGAGGCATTTTATTTCCAAGCTCTGCCTTCGTGCAGGTTGAAAGGGTTGAAAATTGTCTATCCATGCAAATCTGCAATTGGCCTCCTGACCCAGCTGATGAGCTACGTAGTTTAGTTGGAAGCAGTATACACTGAAAACAACAGCAAATCAGCAAGCATTGTTCACTATCGACAAGGATCAGTCCCCTGCTAGCCCCCTGCCTGCGGGTCAAGATGATTGTCATCCAAAATCAATCCCAGGGCTGTAACGTGTGCATCTGCACAGCCATTCCTCTATCTTCAAGGGAATAATATGCACAGGCTGCGAATAAAAAAATGTAATGACGAATCAGAGTTCAGTTGATAGACGGGAGGCTCTATTGACCAGCCGAGGTCACGGAATGAACTGGGGCCGCGCTGACCTTCAGGGCTCCTGGCAATGAGGCGGGCACATTCAATCTCACTTGACCCACTCAGCTTTGACCCCCCAACCCCTGGCAATGCTGCCCCCGTGTGAACTCTCACCTCCGGGGATCAATAGCGCTTGAACCACTGCCTCGGGCCTTTGGCCAGAGCACTGGGAGCACTGGAGGACGATGGAAGTGGTATTGCAGTCTGGCAGAAGCAGCTGACCTCAAGAGAGCCGGGCCCCTTGACCAGCGATGATGGGGGAGATTTATATTGAAATTGGATGTGATGAGGGGAGAGGGACGTCGGACCTCAAATGGGTATTTAAATTCAGAAAACATCAAAGCAAATCATGTTAATCCTCCTCTGAACATCAGCATTAAATATTCAAAATAAAGTGGAGAAATGTTTAAAAACCTCCAGAGTCGAAACTCTACCTCCTCTCAAGCTCTTCCCTTCTATTTACTGCATGTCACACGTCTCTCCGCACTTCAAACCAGGTTTCCACACTTTCAGCCTCAGTTATTGTGGTTTTGTTGTGTAGTTTAACAAGTCAGATCACTAATCCGCTTACGCTAGAATGGCGCAGCGGCTCGGCATCTGAAAGTTGAGCTGCCCTGCATTCTAATCAGCAAGGTAAAGTTCTTTGATCGTGAGTTGGAAAAGCTTCTCCGCTCCCTGCTTTAGAGATGATACTATGCACGGCAGCGGCTTTATGCTCTGAAATCCCTCTGCATTTGCTTTTTTTCCCGCTGCCGACGACTCTGGTACTAGGATGCAAACGCAGCCGTTTCAATCCTCAACTCCCATGTGACATTTCCCAGCCTGGTTTTAAAGTTAGGCTTCAACCTCTGGATTTCAACACACACGGGATCACGCTGGCACAATGCACACACACGCACACACATACTATAACAAATACATGGAGGGTCTCAGTGGGTGTCAGAGAGATATGATGAGGGTGTTATAACAGCAGTGAGTCATCAGTAGCATAACACAACACGCCACTGAATGCATCTTGTGCAGTTGGCATATGCTACACTTAGAGCTTTTGAAGGAACAACGGAAAAGTTGATTAGACACACATTGAAATGCAACCCCCCTGCTTAAAGCGGTACAGTAGGCTAATGGGAGCTAATGGTAGCTAATGTCAGTGGTGAAGTCAAGCATTCAAGACAGTAGTGACACTGTCCGGATTGAGTCACGGGTGAAAGCAAAGCACATGATTCAGGAGTATGGAGCTGTTACTGATGGTATGTGCATGTAGGCTGCAGAGCACATGGGCCTGCTGTTGCACAAAATTGAATCATGTATTTTCAATATTTTACTATGATTTTGACTGTTACTTGAGACCAGACTAACTGCAAAGGTGTCACACACACAAACACACACACACAGGCTTTAATCCAGTTTGAAGAGATTTAGATGGAGACCAGATAAACTCAGTCACAGCTGATCATTATTTGTGGAAAATAAACTTCACAAATTTCTTAGCGACCAAAGTCAACAGTCACTTTGCTGCAACGGTCAACAACCATCGTGAGGAAGTGGTGCTCCTGTGTGGCTCGAAGCTTAATCATCACAAAATGTTCCCCGTGCAAAAGGTTATAACCCTGTGTGTGTACATCTGTGTGTGTGTGTGTGTGTGTGTGTGTGTGTGTGTGTGTGCTCTCATTTCCCATTTCTCATATCTCACGTCTGTGGTTTCACAAACAGTAGGGCCCATCCACAGAGCCGAGGCATGACTCAGGCCGACGCAGACTTGTGGCTGGCGGCTGTGACTCAGAAAGGAAGGGAGAAGGGAGAAGGGAGGAGGGGGGGGGGGTCGAGCTGTTTGCACAAACAGAGCGGAGTGGACGGTGTCAGGGATGGGATCTCTTCTCTCCCCCACTCACCCGGGGTTGCAGAGATGAGCAGCTGGCCATGAATACGTGAGTGGCAGCATCACTCAACAACACTGCACAGCGCAGACACATTCCACTGATACACACACGCGGACACACACAGGAGCAGCTGAAAATAGCAATGCAGAGGCCTTCCAAAACATCTGCTAATTATCTGGCAGAAAGCAGGCCCGGGATCAGAGTGGTCCCAGCTGTGGGCCTGGACTCCAGGATGGCACTGATAGAAATAGGGGGGGGGGGAGAGGAGAGGAGAGAGAGAGAGAGAGAGAGAAAGAATGGTGGGAGAATTCGTCAATAACAGACAAAGGGCTTTTACAACAAGCAAACTGGCTCCCAGTGCGACAGGCGCATGGATCAATCTGTCATAAACACATAGATTTATTTTATCCATATGTGCCGCGGAGAAACAAACCGAGGCCCCAGCTTTCCAACAGCATTGGCAGGAATCACAATATCCTTGACAGTCGTTCTGGCCGCCTTCCCCTCCGTCTCCATCCTCCTCTCCCTCCCTTTGGTCTCCTCTGCACTCAGAAAAAGAAAGACAAACTCATTTCCATACAAATGGAGTGAGAGCCTGCAGCCCAGGGACCCAGTGGAATTGCAAATATTTCATCTTTGCCTGGAAGTCTAGCGCTATTACTCCTTGGCCATTATACCCTCTCTTTCATTTTTTTCTCTTATGTTACTCTCTTTCTCTTCTTTGCTCTCATGCCTACTCACCTCTGCTATCACCCACCCATACCTCTATCCATCTTTTGGTCGTCTAAATTGGCCATCTAATAGAAAAACATCCTCCCACAATTTTTGAAAGCATGACTGCCATTCACTACTGCCTCTGTACAGTCAAAAATAACTTCACTACAAAGCCCGACTCAATTTACCTCACATCCTCACATCCAGTGTTAGCGATTGGGATAGTAGCTTGTAAGCAACTTCAGAAGCCCGGCCTGCCGCCCCTCTGTTTCAACTTCCATCCCTCCTTTTCCTGCAGCATCCCTCCATCCCTTACCTCCTTCAGAGCGTCTGCCCAGTTCCCCACATTCTTGGGCACACATGGTGTCCAGCAGCTGCCGGGTCAGCATAGGTGCTGGGGCGCAGATTGCCTGGCGCTGGCCTCGTACCCAGGCGAGCTGCCAGTTGTGGACACAGAGACAGCAGGGCGGCGCTGCAGCGGGTCGAGGATTCAACAGACTTCATACAGCACAGTTTGCCGTCTCTGGTCTCCAATTCTCCCTCCACTGATCACGAGTAAGGCAGAGCATGCACAGATGAGTCGCCAGATATTAATCTATACATGGATGGTAATTGCCAAATGAGTATCGGATTGCTGGATCGGAATCATTCAATTAACATTGGAATTAAAATTTGACATTTTAGCTACCATGGAGATATTGACGGAGGCACTGAACCTGCAAATCTCAGAAGCGTTCGGTGTTCCATTTCCATTCAAGCTTGCCAAATTTCCATCGTGCACACAAAACTCCTATTTAATGTCTAATATTTTCTTCGAGGCTCGGCCTGTACATAGGGAGTCCTTTACATGTTGGATGTTTTACTAGTATACAATAGGAGAGCAGAGGGAGGACAGGCCAGGCCCCAGATGGACAGTGTGTAATGTTGTTAGCTATAGTTAGCCAATTTAGTCACACTGCCAGCAGCTCTCATTACATGATCTAATTCTCCCTCTCTGTCTCTCTTCCCCTCCGATTTCTCCAGCACACACACACACCCGCACACCCACACAGGCCAGAGAGGATGGAGGGAGTGCCAGGAGGTGAAAGACAGACAGACAGTGTGTGAGTGTGTGTGGATGCAGGCGGAGGTGGTGGAGCTGCAGCAGCACCAGTTCAGGAGGTTATCCAGGGCCTCCACACTCAGGAACTTATGGTTTTCCAACAGGAGAGAGGCATCAAAATTGAATGAAGATATTAATAATTCAGTGTCAGATTTCTCAAAGAAAACTGGTTTTCTGAAACTATAAAGCAAAAATCGATGCCACCTCTCCTCCTCTCCGGCTCTCTTTCACTCCCCATCTACTCATGCGTGTGTGGAGAAGAAAGGCAGAGGGGGGGTGATGTGGATCGGCTTATGTGGCTCTATATGCCCCTTTGTTTTGCTCCCCCTGTTTGTGGGAGCTTCTGTTGGTCTGCGTTCTAGCAGGGTGGACATCAGCTTCGTGCCCGCCAGCCTGCCATGTTACTCAGTGAATTCCCCGGAGGCAGCAGCGCCGCTTCAGCCCTCGCCACCTCCAGACTGGGTCAGAGGAGAGGAGACACCACGCTGAGGGAGGTGCAAATCTCACTGGGGCTGCAGGGGGGAAAAAACAGGCACACATGCACAAACACATGCATGCACACACCCATGTGAGCGCACGCACAAACTCAACAAAAGCCCTCACTGTGGCACAAACAGGCTGCTCATGCCATTGGAACAAAGAGGTTACCTAGACGTGATCGTGTGTCCATTGTGCGGTTGATGCTATGAGTCAACCGGCGTACGGCTAATTATCACCTCTGCATGAAGCTTTCTGGAGAGGAGCCCAGCCGCTGCACACATGTGTGAGGGAGTGTGTGTCTCCTAATTTCAGAATATCAGACGAAATGTAAAAATAATACAAACAAATCTGTCTCTTTGCAATTTGCTCAGTGGTCACATTCGCTTCTCAGATTTTTCTCCACAGTAATTTCCAGTGGGCGGGGGTGTTTACTAATGTTTTTTAGAAACACTTGACACGCAGGGTTACTTGGTTGGGACCATTTTGGCTGCAGTTCTAAAGAGAAGGAAATGAAGCACAAATTGGAGAGGGATGATTTCCAAATACAAATATTTATATATGTTCAAATGAATTTTCTCTTTTGAAAGAGAAGAGAAAGATATACAAAATGCAAAATCCAATACAAACCATGGGTGATGGTGCTGTAGAGATGTTAGTTCAAGTCCACTTATTGCTTTTACTGTGACTATTACCCACTAGTTAACAAAAAGATTAAGTCAGAGTAATTACCAGACAAAGAATACCAAAGCTCCTACTCATTTAATATATTGTTTCCTCCTGTATATCACAGCATATTACGTGTCCAGAGGTGTTTGTGGACATGGTTCACCTCATATATTGTGTAATATCACATATGATATTGGAAACTGCCAACACACAATCTTGCTTATTACTTTTTGTTCAATGGGTTGGGCTTTATTATTATATCAGGCTTCTCTAGTTGTAAGTAAAAGTCATTTTGCACAGAGGTGATGCTACATGACTCCGGGTTTGAGCACTTGCACGTCTTAGATGGATACGAAACTCATAAATCATTGTTTCCGAACATCAACGACTGTACAAGAACATGCAGGCAGTTGACAAATTAATGGAACAACTAGCATAAGGTATCTTCAGGTGTTTTCAGAAATGCACTGAAGTCTTTTTTTGGACATTTTCCAGAGGGGCTGTGCGTGAGAACTCAGATGTTGCTGCAGACATTTTCTGCAACTTCTCCTGCCAGCCCCCAGGTAAAATGGCCGAGTGTGCCCATGTGAGAATACAGCAGCAAATTTAATGGAAAATCCACAGCAAGCGAGTGGGTGTATGGAGGTTCTAACGTGCAACGCAAACCTGGAAGGACACTGACGAAGATGTTAACTTGGAAAGACGAGACTTAAAGGGATAGTTTGCCCAAAAATTGTAATTCGCTCATGATCTCATCAATATGCCGATGGAGGGGTGAACTGTCCCTTTAAAATCTTTTCGTGATAAGGGACGACTCCGGTGTTGATAAACTGGTCATTTCTGTGGCTGAATTTATTCATTACGTCCTGCCTCCTGCACGCTCTACCCAGAAGCCACCTCTCGCCTAAATGTTCCAGACATCCTCCTGTTGTCGTAAACACACCTGACCTACACCTCCAGCTGCTTTCTTAAAATTGAAAAAGCAAAGTCCAGAAATTGTCCGGATTCAAATTCACAGAATTTGCAAAAACTGGTTTGACAAGTTACTGTACTCTGCTGGAGGGATGGACACTGTTCTCCTAAATGACGTTTCCGATATCAGTCCAAACTCTCCTATCGCAGTTAATTTGGGCTGAGATCTGATGAATGAGATCATTTTATATACAGTATGCCCAATGCCTGTTGTCGTTCTGATTTTCCAGTTATTTTTCAGGGTCTGTTTATTTTGCCATACATCTTGTCGGTAGCTCTTAGACAAAATGTGTATTTCTCTCATGTAGTAGGCCCCTACTTTGACCCTGTGTGTCCCTTTGAAACAAACTATTTATTACACTTATATGTCCAAGAACAATGCATGAGTAATGTCTTAGAAATACATCAGACATGTCTTATATGTTCACCATGTTACCACAGAATCCCTTTGTATAATGACCTTTTTTGTGGCTGAATCTGGAAACGTTTCCCAGATCCCCTGGCAGTGTGCCACTGACCCATATTACTTCATACGTGAAAGTCCTATATTTCTATGTTACGGCAAAAATTGAAAGGGCAACAGAGTAGGGAAATCACCTTCAGAGTCAGCGTCTCCTCCCACTTCGTAGATTCCTCCTAGTTCCTCTGATAAAAGTGTTTCTCTAAATGAACAACAAGGAGTAAAAGCAGGCTTAGCTTTTAATGTTACCAACAACTGACAGATGAAGGTTGTGATTTCTTTACGTTCTCTATATGGGGGAGTTTGTCCTTATTTGGTGTAACACGTCCTCCATGGGGAGATAAGAGGCAACACGGAGCAACTTCCTGTGATTGTGGAGGACAAACGGCGAGGCCTTGTGTGTTTGTGTGTGGGCGGCACATCTGGCACTGGAAGCTTATTATGCGTGTGTGAGTTTCTGTCCTGTGCTGTTTTCCGTAGGGACACGTATCTGCTTCTGTGCATCGAGCCGTGTGCTTTTGTAATATACGTACGCATTTGTGACTAAGTATATTTCTCCTTGATGTATGTGTGAGTGTTCCTACACACACACAAACCTCGTGTTTTCATCTGTGTGTGTGGCTGTGTGTGTTTTGTGTGGTGTCCGAGATGAAGGGGGCTTGGCTCCTCTGAAACAGCCACTGTGTCACACAGACACATCCAGAGTGGAAGAAATCATTACACTACATTCTCCATAATAAATTAGTGGGTTGAAGTAACCCAAGGCAAGGTAATACAAGGTTAATAACGCACTGTTATTCCCCGCCGGCAGAAATAAACAATCTCCTCTGTTTATTTGCCTTCGCTACACTCCCACGAGAAGACAGAAACAGCAGGACAGAGGCGTGGAAAGAAGGAAACGAAGGAGGGAAAAAAGATAGCAGGATGAGAGTGAGACACACAGATGACAAATAGATGATGCTCCATTCCCACTCTGACACCCACCTATCCCTCCTGCCGTGTCCTTCGTGTCGTTGCGGAGAAAAATTAAAACAGGTCGACCCACGTCCCCCCCCCCCTCCCTTTCTCTCTCATCCCTTTTTCCTTCCTCCGCATAGGGCAATGTCTCTCTGTTTATCCGTCTTCCTTTCTCTCCTTTCCTCCCACTCTTCTGGTCATTGCATGGGTCAGGACGGGAGTCACGACAGGCTCCGCTATGAGCCCCCCACTATCTGTCATTCATCACATCCCACAATTGACAGCTGACGCTACCCACTCACACTTTCACCTCTGCATTTCTCATGGAAGACAATGTGTTGCATGATATACCGAGAGGCCTGTTCGTTAAAGACGACTGGAACAACTTCTCGCTATATTCACCGTAACACATTGTGTTCCTGCATATACTGTTCTACCCTATAGGACAGAAGCCGTGGAGAATTTATCTGTGATACTACATAGACAGTGATTAATCGTAAAGGCAGCATGTTAATAAGAATACATTTGAACAACAAGGTGTGAGGAGCATGTGCAATAATAAATAAATTTCAATTTGAGAACTATGAATGAATATATGTTCACAGCAGTATTTTATCTTATGTGTGAGCAGAGCTTAAAGTAGGTAATTATGTCTGTTGGTTGTTCTCCTTGTTAACCTTATAGAACTGAGGAATATTGACCACATCACTGGTGTGTGCAGCAGGAAGTAGGGCGACACAGGCCCTCAGCTTTATTCAACATGTAGTCCTTAATTAGCGAGCTCACTGTTTTTAATTGCAACAACAGGTGAGCCAGGAGGTTGCTCTCTGTTCACTTGATGTGCGACGAAATGAAGAAAGAAAGAAAGAAAGAAAGAAAGAAAGAAAGAAAGAAAGAAAGAAAGAAAGAAAGAAAGAACAATAAAGGTAGAAGCAGTTGTGACAGACTCACAACTGCTTGCTGATTTGGTATTTTTGGTCATGACATAGCCTTCTCTGATTCGTCAGGCTCCAATCGCATGACCCCCTTCCTGAAGAACACAACCAGCATCAGCCTCAGCTGCCAGAGTAGAACACATCATTGATAATCAGTTACAAGTGTTGCCGACCCTGTTGTCTTTGCTAATGGCTGCAGTTAAATTCAGCATTTTACAATGATGCAACTGTTTACATGTTTAGGAGACAAGCCGTTTACACCGGCACGCACATGTCCAGTGTCTGTAAGTTACATGATATGCGTTGTCAGATGCGTTACAATGGAGAGCATTTTAGTTTGAAAAGGCCGTTTTTCAAATGGAAACATAGTTGTATGAACGTAGAAAGAGAATGAAAGAAAGATGTGCAGTATTTTGTGTCTTCTGTTGGAACAGTGCGTTTCATCAGAATCATGCAGAGCCACAACTCAAGAGCAGGACGACGAGATGAATTACAAAACTTGTCACGTTGTACTGCAAGAGATGGCGTTCCGTCTTCATGAGAGTGCTTCCCGCAGTGACATTCAGGCCCCCACAGCCGTCATCCAATGATATCATTGGTGACCCACACACCTACACATACACACCCACACACACATACACACACACCTGCCCAGTCATGACCTCATTGCTCTTCCTGAACATTTCTTAGTATGATGCTCACTTTAAGTAGAAACCCAGTATGCATGAGGACCCCACGCACAAAAGCTAAGACACACATGTACCCACACACACTGCAGAGTGTCAGCCGGAGAGGTGAACCGGACTGATCTATGCACATGCAACTCCCTGGTTCACCTGCACGCTGAAACAGGGATGGATAATGTTAGAGTAGGAGGTAGAGGCCAGAGATGCAGAGCAGAGTGAACAGAGAGCGTGAGAGTCAGATAGGAAGTGAAGAAGCTAAAAACAGCGCTCACATGCAAGGCGAGCCTGTCAGAAGAACTACTAAAACCACCACAGGGACTCGCTAACTAGGTCACCCAGGACCTTTGGGTGTCTGGGTGAGCGCTGCACTTTTCAAAGAGAGGCCAACTTCCCTCCATTAAGGAAGAGTTTTGGATCCGTCATGTCCACATTAATCTCCACCAGGGGAATGCTTATTATGCCCCATGTACGCCCTATGATCTTCTTTTTTTTTTAGCATTTCCATTTCCCCAGGTAAACACTTATTTTCACCCCGGATCGCTCTTTGTGCTGAGTGTGCATCACCAAAATGAGGTTGACGTTTCCCCATTGATTTTTTTCAAAGGAGCATACTTGTAAAATTCATTATGTTGTTTCTCCTAAGGTGCATTTAAAGGGGACTAACCTGTATTAGTGAGAATAGATATTGAGTCATCAATCATGAAATTTGAACACCTACATGAAACAGTGCGGCACATTCTTATTCAGCAGATCCTGTTTTGCTTTAAACAAAAGGTATATCCTCATTTTAAAGCATGTGACAGATATAATGGTTCCCAGCAGGGGAGTAAAACCTCATTATACAAGATTATTGTCTTTGTTATATGAACGCTGGGTTCCTTTTATTGTTTTGAACCCCGGTACATTTCTTTCAAACTCTAATTTTCACGGCTGGTTTGACATTAGCGTCTCTCAACATTCACATGAAAACAAGACATATTTTATTAAGCGGAGCCCAAATTAAATAATGTGCAGAGATTTTGAAACATTTTGAAACACCTTTACACAATAGGCCAGGTTATTCCACAGCTCTGTTGAAAATATTATTCATCATCATTTTAGAGGCAACTTTAGTAGTATTTTACATCCCACAATATATATGTATCCTCTATACACAAATGCATTTCTGAAGACAATGAACAAATAGTGTTTTTTACAGCGTAGAGAGGAAGGATTTAGTGGGTACATGTTTTTTGTTCCATAAAGAAAATGTGTGTAGTGGATTTAATTTTATTACATTATATGCAGATCACTTACTGTTGTACAACACTAGTCTATATCTTCCATATTTTAGTCTAACTGGTTTCATTTTTACAGTGGGGTCCAAAAATTGGTGTCTTAACTTTTGGACCTATTGTATATACACTTTATAAAACTCTGCTACAATATGTTTCACTTGGCTGACTGTCAACACATTTGAAATCTAGTTGTCTCCTCTCTCTGATAAATGATATTCCATGTGTCAATAGCAAGGTAGCTTTGTTGTAGTTTAAAAGATAATCAGTATATTAGGGGTGTTCTAAGTATTGAGTTGAGTAAAATGTAGCTGTTCAACATGAACCTTCAACGATTGATTAAATGTTTCTCTTTTTGCTTTTCAATATATGCTTTATTAAACAGCTAACTATGATAACAACAGATTGGAAATATGTGTTAATGCACATGAGAAAATAAATTGACTGTGTGGTGCTGTGAGCTGTAATTTCACCACATGAGGCGGAAGATGATGGCCTATGAGACAAATTTTGATTTATGAACATGGGCTATACAAACACAATTTGATCGATGATAATGAGGTGACCTTGGACCAAGAGGCTCCAACTTACTTTGACTCAACCTGAGTCTGGAACTGAAGCTGGCTGAACCTGTTGCAGACATTTTTACCAAGTGGACGGAATGACCTGACATGAGGGCAGTATGAAAGTGAGTAAGTACTTCTGGGGACCAACATGTGTCCAGAAGTGCACTGCACACTGAGAGACAATATAAAAACATTACTCTGGTCGGACATCAGGCTGCTGCAGCCGCTGTTGGATGGTCCAGGTCCTGAGCAATGTCATTACCATGTAATTGCATTGGGATTGACCGGCTGTAGATGGACACTGTGGTGATTGGTTCCATCGGAATGCTGGCTTTGCATTTCATGAGGCCATTGACGTTTAACCTGCACATCTTGTTTCTTCTATATCGTAGGTGTGTGTGTTTCCTGTGCCTGGATGTTTATTCTCGTCTTTTCAACCACAAGTTAACAGCCTGGAAACCGGACAAATGGGCCAGCTCATCTTTATTCTCTCTCACAGATGGGTCTGGGCACCGCTCTCATTCATGCTGATATCCATCCTCTCCTGAAACAGGTTGGGCCAATCACAATCATTCATCTGAAACGGGGGAGGCTTTGGTATGACAACTGAGGAATGGCCAGTGGTATCACCGCTGATCATATTTTTGTCTACCAAGATGGCTGCCACTGATGTGAGGTCTGTTGTATCCACTAAAGTATAGTCTGAGTATATTGTCTCTAAAAGATGAACAAACTGCAGGTAAAACGCTTCCAGACATTGTGGCCCTACACTGGGTTACACATTGTGCTCTAATTGGATGTTGAAAATCTTTGCAACTAAGTCCAAGGGCATTTTGGTCTGCAATCATGAGAAGATAAAAATAAATAACCAGTGGTTTCAGATGAATCGGTTTGGCAATGAAAGGCTTATCACTTAACCCTTCAGTAACATGGTACCTGTGTGAGCTCCAGTCGCTAAATGATGACCAAAAGATTTTCTTTGAAAGCTCCAATTGTTTTTGCTTAGCCTGTTCTTTTATTTATTGAAAATAAGGGGCTTTAACTTGTTTTAGCAATTGTTAGCTTTTTTTAAAGTCACTATGCAACTAGAAGAACTCAGTAGAGTAGATACCCTTTCCAGGGCCCATTCACATTCCTCTTATGAATCCACAATTAAATTGACTAGATCCAGACTTTTGGATTTTAACCAAAATGCAGACATAGAATATCAGTCCCATAAACATGACTGATGTTTTCATCAATACCCCTTAATTAATATCTGCGAAATAAACGAAAATGTAAAAATTAATTGATCCACCAAGTGATTTGAATCAGCAGCAAAAGTGAATGGGTTCTTCCCTGACCCATTCACATCCTTCTACCAAGTTTTTTGGTTAATTCTCATTCAGTAGTTTATGCGTAATCCTGCTAACTAACAGACAAGCCAGCCAATAAATGGACAGGGGTGACAACATCTCTTTAGCGGAGGTAACAAAACAAAACCTACTTCAACTTCTATTCAAATCATTTAATGTAATATAAAGTAAAACATCTTCAAATACAATAGTCATTGCTGCTGTCTTCTTCTCTATCAGACATGTTCTTATGTATAAATGTGTTTTTCCCCCTCTGTTAATATGGTACTTTCCATAGTTGTTCCTCTCTCTTGTTAAGGGGTTAAGGGCAGAAGATGTCGCACCTTGTTAAACTCTATGAGACCAATTTAGATTTGTGTTGTAATGAGGGCTATTCAAGTGGGCCTTCCGATAATGATTGGAATATGACAAATGTGTATTGATGCTATGGCTGCAGTGTCAGTGTCAATAATTCAACCATCATGTTTGTGCTGTACCGGTTGTATCTGTGAGCATAAGATCACTGTCACAGCTGGGCAGGAAAGAAACAGCATGTGTGTGTGTACGTGCACATGCATTCATGGTATCTCCCATAGCACATCTGCTGCTCTTTGGCTCACAGTTGAGACAAACAGAAGTGCAGTACGTTCTTGGCTCAAAGACACTTGCAATCAAACTAACAGCGTGTGCAGCAACCCACACACACGCACACTCGCCCACTACTCGATCGCACACATCTTCACAGGAACTCACACGGACGGGGTCTCGATCGTGGGGGACGTCTCTGATCTGGCACACCTCTGAGCACTTATACCTGCAGCCTTTAATTGTGCTCCCTGCGTTCTTATCCCACAAAACTCCAGACACACACAGAGCCTCCACGCTGCCTGTATTGTTGATGATCCCTCTACTCTGCTTTAGGACACCATGCCGTGGCTTTCTCTATGACTACACCTGTGAGTCATCTCATTACAGCCCCCCTTTGTCTTGTTATCATCTCTTCACAGCATGCCCGATGTCCAGCCTGTTTACATACACACGCTGTACGGCCAGTTCCATATGGGCAGTGAGGCAGGGATGTGCCTGAGATCCAAGCGTTCCTGTATGATTAAAGCTGGATGACTCATTCCCCATTGCTTACCATCGCACACACACACACACACACAAACACTCACACACAACCACACATAGGTGTACGCACGCCGAACTCACACATCATTAAATACATAAAAGGAATACATGTATGTATTCATTCTGCACACCCACACGCATTTCAGCACTCATAGAGCTCTTGCCAGATGTCAAATGCTGTTTTGTGCTATGGCTGCTGATGTTCTCATTGAATCCGACTACACTTGGACTCCACAGTTGACATTCAGTCCATTCAAAGGCGGCCATGGTAGCGCCAGAGCTTCATCACAGGAGGGTCTCCTTTCACAGAGCCGGCCCGTATTTTACGGTGTTCTTGTCATTCTGTGTGGTTTTGGAGGCCCTACAGTAATTCCATATGTGTCAGCAGAGAAGGAATTCAGTGTGGGTGATTGTAAAACATAATTGCCTGCACACAAAACCTCAGCTTTTCCCTGAATGTGAGTAGTGTGTTACTGGATGTTCTGACACATGACATGCACCCCCACTCCTATTCTCGCCCTCGTTTCACTTAGACGTGGAGTTAGGATGGAGAGGCATCTGTTTGGATCATTTCAACCTCTGCTTAGTAGAAGGGTAGGATAAATCCAGATGTTTCCTTTCTGGAAAATTCAAATGTGATACATATTTTTTCAGCAGTTATGTTGGCTTGATAATATCCATAATTCATATAAACAACATGGAGAAAGAGATTCATGCATCTACTTGCGTCCCTGTGTTGGTTTCCGGTTAAGAATGGGATTGAGTTTAAGGCTCTTTCAACTACATGGCCTGGTCCATGAAAACATGTCTGAGCTTCTCTGCTGCCTTTCCACTCCCTGATGTCCCTGATCAGCTGCTCCTTTCTTTGGTCGAGGCAGAGTGGTGAGGATCATCTTAAGTGCTCCCCTGCTGTTGACATATTTAAGATTAGACTGAAGATTCATGTTCTCCAGGGCTTTTGAGCATCCTTAAGTCATAGGAATTTTTCTTTTCTTTTATTTAACTTTTTTGGGGGGCTATTCTTCGTTCTTTTCTTTCCACTTGTATTTCATATTGTCTTCTTTTAAAGCACTTCAAAGTTCAACTGGGGTTGTTTTCAAAGGTGCCATATCAGTAGACTTGACTTGTGTGTGACCAACCTCAAATTAGCCTCTGGGGATAGTGGCTAATATTCAGGGCTTCACGTGCAAAGAGAGGATATCCAGGCCAAGACTCCATCTTTCATTCCTCATACACTCTTTGAAGTCCAACCAGTTGAATGTTTCTCCACACTACACACAAACAGTCATACTTTTTTTAGGTGTTTTTGGTCCAGATGACATTAAGTCTCATCTTATGAATAGAGATAAATAAAAAAGCTGAAAGCCGATGCATTTCAGTGAATGTGTTCCATCTCTTGTTCTCTCCCTGTTGACTGTTTACCTGCCGGAAATAAAGCCTGAATAAACATAATTGGTCAAACTAGAAACCCAAACCAGAAGCTTCTACCCCGAAAAACTGTCCCTCATCTACAGATTCACATGCAGACAAATTTCTTAGACATTAAATAGATATATTAATAAATATATAAATAACCTTTGCGTGTGCATGTACAGCAGGCCAATAAGGTCCTGTAAAAGAATCCTGTCCTGTTGTGATGTGTCCGAGTTTTTCCCTGCACTTTATCTCTCACAGCTCCTCCTGTTACAGCCTGGCCCCTCTCAGGGGCCTCTGGGGCCCGCTGGCTAAATTAGTTTCAGCAGCAGCAGGAATCAGAGTCTCTGGCCCCTCACCTCTCTTTGGATTACAGAACTCTAACCCCTCTCTCTGTCAAGGCCTCCCCAAGCCCTTTGAAGTTGCTCATGGCTTTTCCTTCCTCACGCCACCCGACTCCCAATGAATGATCTACCCCCACCTCTGCCCTTCACCGACCCGCTCCCGTACTTTCACCCTCTTTCTCTGCTATCTCACCACTCTTCCTCCTCCCTCTCTTCCATCTCTCTGCATCCAGGGCGAGGTCTCCCCTCCAGGTCTACTCCCTCGTCTTCTTCCCACTCCCTCTTATTTCGCTCCTTTACTCTTTGTCTCTCCAACCCTAAAGGCACCTCTCCTGTCATCTGCTGATCCGCCTCCCGTCTCCATCTTTTTTTTGTCCTCCTTTAGCATTTCCACATCACTCCTCTGTTGTCCTCAAAAACTTTTTCCTCTCCCACTCTTTTTCTCAACTTCTCACATTATCTTGTATTTCCGTGTTCCACTTATCTTCAACAAGTTTTCTTTTAAACCACTCTCTTGTTCTCCGTTCCGTTTTCCTCCCCCCTTCCTTCCTTTCCTTCCCCCTCCCTTCCTCCTTTGGACTTTGTCCCCAGGGTTTTTTGCATGCCTCACACATTCCTTTACACTGACTGGCCGTGTTTACACTGACAGCCTCTATTCTATGTGTTCATTAACCCTATTCTCTCTCTCCCTCTGCACACAAAACAAATGAAAGTAAGAGTTAAATGGCATGAAATAAATGTGGAGTAGAAATAGAAGAGAAATGCATCAGACAATAAACATGTGCCACGTTTTATTTCTATACCTTCCGGGACCCCTTGACTTTCTCTCCACTAATTACGCTCGCGCATGGTCGTGGACATTTTTCATTGACATGGCAGGGACGGTGGGATACAGTTAGAAGTTCAAATGGAATTCAAACACATTAGAGTGCATTATGCCAGCAGAGGTTACAGAGTAAAGTCAAGAGCTGCCAAACTGTAATAGCACCCTTAATCATAAACCACCTGATCCTGCAAAGTGAAGTGAATGCAGGGGAGGCACATCCCAGATTCATTGATAAATAAACGCAGCCTAGAGGATCTTTTTATAGCTCCTGCAGCCAGAGGACAATATGTAACCGTGTGAGCAATGTTTATTTTATTAAAAAGAGTGAGCGAGAGAGAAGGCAGGAGGTGTGTTGGGCCGCCGAGACAAAGGACATCGACAGGGAGTTGTGCAGGAGGGAGCATTAGCAGTTGATCTATCATAAGGTCATCTTTTTCCAGCGCGTACACGTCACCTGTGTGCTGCTTACCAAGGGACAGTCGGCTCATTCCAAATGTCACTGTCTGCTGCTTGTATTGTGTAAGGCCATGCTCATCCAACCACACACAAACACACACACACGGATGCTTGTGTGTTGTGTCAAATCACAAAGTGTTGCACAGAGTGATGGCATGTACTTTCCCACCCAGCCCTGCCCAGTCACTTCCAGGTATACTGTTGTGCAAGATGCTTCCAGCACACTCGCCTCCGTCCATATTAGGATGTTATTAATCCGCTATGACACGCTGCGCCGAATGCGTGTCACCGTTTCCTGTCCCGTGCTATTCTTCCATTCACCTGTCAATCTGGCTTAATGTGTGTCATTATTCGCTGAAATAATGCTCCATTGTGGACCAGCCTAAGATATAGAGTAGGATCAGACATAAACAGCTTGAGTTATCGCTAATCAGCTATTGTTCTTAACACCCATATAACAACGTTTATGAATGAGGTATCTTTGCTAAAGCCAGTGTTTATGAGGTTAAACAAAGGCGTGACCAATCCGGGGCTCCTCCTTACTTTATCCTGTTTCATCTTGGGTTGTTCCTTCTATCACTGATTGATCCTTTGTGCGTGTGTTTGTGTGTGTGTGCGCTGACACATCTGTCATGTCAGGTCACAGCCAATTGCCAGCAGGATTATAAGGTGTTGCAAATGGATAAAAAACATTTGTGTAGTGAATCATTTTGACTTTACTGGCACACACGCCTCCACTTCCAGTAAGGATCCGCAGCAGCACGCCCGGATCTTCCACCCCAAGCCTCCACCAAGAAACCGCCGTTGATGCCAACGGCTCTGCAGCTGCCCAACAAGGAGTTAACACCTCAGATGGAGAGACATGGTGGAGGGAGGAGTGGGAGGACAGGGACGAGGATGGTGTGAAGGAGAAAAGGAGTGGCTGGCAGGCGCAAAGGTGGTGAGCTCAGGGCTGTGGAATCAGGAACTGCTCTCTGCTCTTTACTCTGCTACGCCCCTGCACTACTGCCACCACAACACCCACACCTCCACGCATGCTCTTTCTCTCTCTCTCTCTCTCTCTCAACCCGTGCGATCTCTGCCCCGCTGTGGTCGAGCCGGAATGCTGACTTTCACCCCCACCCACCACCCCCTCCATTTCTCACCCCTCCTTGTTGTGCAACGTGGGGAGAAATAAAGGGGAAGCAGCGTCCTCTGTGACAAGACGGGTGGCTTTGCGTGACCAGCAGTCTTCCCGCGAATGTGAATCACACTTGTGTAAAAAAATCGAACTAAGACAAAAAATATGTCCTTCTGTGCTGTCTTGGTGTATTTGAGCAGAAGTGCCCCAGTCTGACTAAAAATATCTCTCTGTGCAGCAGAAGGAAAGTCTGATTCCACACAAGGCTCGATTAAAACCCACAGATTCAGCAGTGCAGACCTCAGTCTGATTCCAGCGAGGATCCTTTCTGCCTCCAGAGCCGGAGTTTGTGCTGATTGAGACCAGGAGAAACATGCAAACTGACTCTCGATTGGCGCAGATTCCAGTAAAACCCCTTTGTGTAAATGTGTGTCCAGGGAGAACAGTCTCAGAGTGGGCGTGTGCGGATTTTATACTTTTTAACTTAAAAAAACAAGAGATGTACCCGTCTTACATGAACAAATTCCCTGTCCTCATACCTCTGAGTCATACATTTTCTCTATATGTTTCTGGACGCAATGATAACAAACCTTTCATCGTTCCATTCTGTTTAGCAGCTCAGCCTCTTACACAAGTCAACCTTCCCTGTGAGGTCAGACACTCCAGGCATGACTGGCATGAAGTACTCATCAACACATTTTTCACTATATATCACTGGTGATAACTGACCGTAGACATTGTTTGTCTCCGGCTCCAACATATGAGTCACCAAACCATACTGTATGAATAAAAGCCTCATGTTTCTTTTTCTCTCTGCAGAACGTTTCCAGGAAAAGTGTTGGGTGGCCAATGTTTCTGATAAAGATGAAATGAAGATGTCGATGAAATGGACTTCGCTTATTAGGCAAATAAAGCTTTTCATTTGAAACCATAATAGTTTAAGGTTCTTTGCCGCAGCTAGGTCAACACCAGAGGAGAGGTTTGGGTTTTAAGAGAGAGAGAAAGAAAGAAAGAGAGAAACAGGGCGGTACCTGGCACATCTGTCATCCAGGGAAGGGATGGCTTTTTGCTTACCTTTGCATTGTCAGCCCAGGAGGGGCGGCGGGGACATTTGTCATGGAGCCAGGGAGTAAATAGTAAGGAAACAAACCGCCATCTGTCTGGGCCCATTGATTTTCCCATGAAAAGCAAATACATCCATTCTGTTTGCGCTGCCTCCCAACCCTGTCTGCCTGCTGGGCGGGCGCGGAGCTGAAGTTTACCTTTCGACATCATGTTCCTTTGATAATCCTTATATATGACTGAACCTCTACAGCCTGATGATGGCTTTTTTTTTCCTGGGGTGCCACTGCCTGAACAGAGGAGCAAACAAAAGGTGCTTCAGTCCCCATGAGTCACGGTACGCCACAGAGCGGCGGCAGGTTGGCGAGGTGAGCAGATAGCATGCATGTGCGCTCTTTATAACAATGAACAATACAGAGAGGCCGTGATGTGTAGGTGGCTGACCTGAACACAGGGAAATTACGGTCAAGGACCCAGCCTCTCGCATCCCATGGCCCCTTTGCAAATGCAGGATTTTCCACATCTGCGATATGTCACACGTGAGTTTGGATGAAAGGCTGAAAGAGCAAGATGCAGAGATGGATCCTGTGACGGAGAGAACGAGCTTTAATGTCTGGTGTCACCAGCACCTGCCTCCTCATGTGAAATCCCTTCATGTTCCACCCACTGAGTTTCCGATCCTCCATTCTCTGCCCTTGAACTAAATAAGCCAGCGAATCTAATCCCTCATGTAAAGACCTGATAAACTCCTTTCACTGCGACCATGTAAATGTTTATCATTAAATGTGGGGTATTCATAGAATTATCGCTCAGGGGCGTAATGACTTTTTATGAGGTCTGACTGAGGTCTGTGGGTTGATAACCTAACAAAGAGCGCCAAGGTGCTCACACCGTGTGTGACCCTCCCTATTTGGCTTTGATCGTTTTGGCATTTGGCTGCGGACACTTTAGATAAACAGCTGATGAAACCAAAATGTCATCCCTCTTTCTGTACAACCGCTGGAGAGAGAGGGCCTTTTCATTTCGGACGAGAATTTGAAACAGCTCTAACCTTTCATCAACAATGCCGCCACTTTACGCTGTGGAATTCCTAATACAGCGGGAGGCGTATACCGAGGCACCTGATAAGGTCCTCTGAGAAAGTCTCCGGAAAGAGAGAAAAAGGGACAGAGGGAGGCGTCGGCGACATGTTGACAAGAGTAAGGTGACACAGACAGAATGACACTGAAAAAAACACCAACGGCTTTTGACAGAAACAGGTTTCCATTGATGGGACAACAAAAAAAAACAAGCACGCTCCCAAAAGGACACGCGCAATTTATTAATTGGATCACATCGTGGTGATGACGGAGATATTGACACATCACACCTTGTCATTAGTTCATCACGTGTGCAATTTGTCTGCATGTGTGTGTGTCCATGTGTGTCTCTCAGCGTTTTGTTCCCATGCCCTTTCTTGTCCATGTCAGACCCCACCTGTTCAGTTTGTGTAACCCCCCCCCCTGCATATGTGGGCCTTCACGATGTGCCGTCAGCGCTGTCTTTGTCCTAATATTACCCAGTCCCTGCCTCCCACATGATCCAGTTACTGTAAAGGTCCGATGAGGAGACTCACGAGGGCCATTTGTTTTCACTCCATCTCAAATTTAGGTTTCGCTCAGTCATTCATCCCGAGTCATTCTCTCTCTCTCTCTCTCTCTCTGCAGCACGCCCCTCTGCCTCCCTCTGCATCCCCGTCTCTCTGCCTCTCGCAGCCCCCCCTCCTTCACCTCCCTCTCTCCACATTCTTTGGTGAGTGGGTGGAAAGTTCAATGGGGATGTGGGATCCCAGAAGGGCAGAGTGTGTGTGTGTGTGTGTGTGTGGGGGGGGGGGGGGTCTCTTACCAGTGTGTGTGTGTGCAAAACAGGGGCTTCTTATCGGCAAATCTCTGCATAGCCACAACCCAGCAGCAGCCCTTCGCTCCTACACAGTGTCAGCAGTGTGATGTGGCTGCTTGGTGGTGTGGAGCTTGTTGAGAAGGTCAAAGGTCAAAAATAGTGTTTCTTAAATAGTCCCTCTATAAAAACTCAGAGTCAAAAAAAGTAAGAGAAAAAGATGAAACTGAGCCACTGCCTGTTTTATTGTTACAGCTGAAATACTGGATTTGTTATGGTTCACTTTCATCACCTATTTGATGCTGCTCCCCACTTCAACACGGGCTACTGACACTGACAACACTTAATGAGAGAGGGACCCCTGCTGGATGGATCTTGATACTGCAATCCTTGATGCCTAAAGAAGGGAGTCAGCTGGTCACTCACATTTACATGTATACAGTACACTAAAACTTGACCTAACTTTTGTTAAATTGTGTGTAATATAAATATAAATATTTGACTGAGATCATGAAGGGATAGAACAAATACAATAGACACCATAACATTAAAAAATGTATGTCTGCTGTTGCTGATCCCCATAGTGTGAAGTTGTTCAAACCTCACACACTTGGCGAGGAGAAAGGGCAGGGCATCTTGGGAAAGTCATTTACAGGAACTTTCTACACTAATTTGTCTGCAGCATTCCTTACTCTCTTGTCACAGTGTGCATCTTATCTCTGCTGTGCTGCAAGCAAACAAACTGGTTAGAGAAGTGGCTCTGCTCCGTGGGCCGCGAGTGTGGGAGACACACAGGAAGCTGTGGGCGACCAGCAAACTGTATTTCCCTTTCCTGTCTATGTCCTCCCTCCCTGCCTGCCTGCCTGCCCTTTGGCTATTAATGTAACTCCGAGCTATCCACCACACACCCACATAGTCGCTGCGAGCCGGTGCACTACATGTACGCACACGAGCATGCATGCACAAGAACAACAATGTATACTGTCCCAGCAGCAGATGCCAGGTGATATCAGTAAATAAAGAGAGCCAGTGGTACAGTATGTCCCAGCTGGCTGGCTCACGTCTCGTATAATCCATTCGCTGTTGCCTCGCCCTCCTACCTGACCGGTATAGATAACAGACGGCAGGGTGCAGTGGAATAGATGTCCATCACTCATCACATCATAATGCCTCTCGCAGCCAAACACAGGTTGTTGTGTGGCTTGCGTGCACAGGAAGAAAACACAAGCAGCGCTTTAACAAGGTTCTCTCATTCTTTAAGTAGAACCTGCACGAAAAACAATCACGTGTACAACACACACACACGCATCCACAGCCACACACATCACAGAGGTGCAGTTCCCTGTGAAGGAAATTAGTCCTCATTTCTGTTTGCTATTTTTTTTTCCTCCTCCCACCTTCAAGTAGGCCTGATTTTTCTCAAGGTGGCCTCGAAAGTGGGACGACGAATTTGGCACTTGAGCTGTGCACTTTCAAGCCCTCCATTAGTTTTTTCTCTTTGTTTAATTAGCCACTTACACACGTGGCCCGGCCCACACACACACACACACATGCACATGCACACACACGCACACAATCCATGCTCCCATTGAAATCCTTATCTCCTCCGCACGGTCATCCAGCTCATCTGTGTGAGAACAGAGAGGAGGACGCTCACTGGCCGGAATCACAATTAAACATGCAGCCCAAGTAGCTGCCAGAGAAAGGTGTTGCATTTAACCACCAGGACGCAGACTATTTATAATGACCTGGGCGTGCACACTCTCATTACAGGCCAGGAGGACGCTGACAATGGACAGGCAGATGAGGGGGTAGTGACTCCTTTTAAATGTCACCGGCAATGTGTCTCCTTATCTGCCGGCGGTTTGCGGCGGCCGTCCAGTTGAATACAATATTTAGAGCAGGGTGAATGAACTGAAATGGAAGAGGGAGTCGAGACAATGATTCGCAGACGAAGGGGGGCACAGACACTCCATCACCACATTACAATATTGATTTTCTTTTAGATTAAGACCCATATTAAAGGGATCTGACGTCTCACCTGCTTAGAGTCAGCTAATTTGATTAAGATCAATCGCACTAATTTGAATATGGACTGTAGTTGGTTCATGAGAAAATACACCATTTATCATAATTTTTTAGATTTAAAGCATGGGCAGGGGGCACACAGGTCGATTAGTGACGGACAGGTAAACCGACCAATATTCTTTAAGTTCGTATAAAATGATATGTAGTGTGTATTACAGAACTGCCAGGGCCACAGACACCGGATTGTGTTCTTTTTATCACCAACAATATTATTTGTGGACAGCTACTGGGAAGAGGATTCTAACAAACAAGATGAAAAGTGTTTCACAAACAGCTTGACTACCTTTTACAAAAAAAAGAAAAATCTTCCAATAAACAAAGTCTAACTCCAGCCTCTCTCCCATGCAGACCTCTCACTAATAAGCTTGTTAAAGTCTCTTCAGTGTAACAAGTAGCTGGAAAACAATTAAACATAATTATCATATCAAATACATGAGCTGTTGTGGGGGATGATAGATTAATCTGACAAACACTTTGTTCTACTGTGTTCTTTTGTTTTTATTTTCTCTCCCCACATGCCAGTCACGCTCTCTGCATCGCATCAAGCACCGAGCTGGGAAGTGCAAGGCTGACGTTCCTTATTTGCACCGTGTCGGCACAACACGCCATGAAGGCAACAATGCTCTGGACCCTGCCCCCAGAATCACCACAGTAACCGCATGGGCACGGGAAACCGCTCTGAGAAGCAATCAGCACCTCAACAATTACACCCAGTGAATTGATTAGATATTGATTTGAGAGGTTACCTGACACCTGACCAGAATCTGCAGCTCCTCCACAGCCTCATTACAAATCAACACATGTGCAACCCAATGAGACAAACACAAAGAGACACAACATGGTGGTACAGGATATAAAACACTGGAGCACCACGACAGGTATAGCCGCTCTTTCTTCTGTTCCAGTGGAAAAGGGAGAGGACAAGAAAGGAGGGGCGATTTCATTATCAGCCAACATGTATGCTCATGCCGCACGGCTTTACCCAACCAACCGTTGTCATGGCAGCAACTTGTCATGTCTTCTGCGTCTAACCTTGAATGAATGGAGCCCTGCAGGACATGTGGCCTCCCCCAGGAGCGTGCAGGGGGGGCGTAGTGCGTCAGTCCTTACGAGCAGCTGGGGACACACCCACGGCAACCTGCATTACAGTTTGTGTACGTGTGTGTTGTGTGTTAATGGATATGTGTCTGAGGAGATGGCATGCAAAGCTGGCTTCCTTAGGACCATGTTGTCACCACGGGGACGTCAGCAGCAGCAGTAGCAGCATCAGTCGACCAGCTGCTCCTCCGTCTGAAAACTGCACCTCACTTGGCGGCCCGCCAAGGATGAACCAATCCTGTCCTTCCTCTCGCCAAGGAGCCTTTTCAGCTTTGGGTTAAATAAGTCGAAGCACAAGTCTGGGCCTGCACGGGAGCATCACTGGTTTGACTGTATAAGCTCATAGCTGGAATCAGTATGTATCAGTACATCCGTGCAAAATTTGCAGCAAAATTAATGTGAAAATATATGACCTATAAACTACATGCGCATACACACACACACACTCTGTGGAAACAATAGCTGCCATGCTGCTGCAGCTGGTTGTTGAGGTCTCTTATCTGTTCTGCTGATTGTATGTTATTGTTCAGTATCGATCATGTATGTGTTGTTTGACTTAAACAGACGTGTCATTGAGACTAAAATCATTTTTACTGGTAATTTCTTTGAAAAAAAGCTCCATTCATGTTCTCTTTGAGTCTGTAGACAATAACACAAACAAACAAAAAATCAATGAATATATTTTCATCTTTGTCAATTGTGTTGTTCCATCTGCCTCACTCGTCAGATGGAATTGGAAAGTGAAACTGCTTTGGTTACTAACACCCTGAGATCATCCCATCCGACCATATATAGGGAGGGGGAGAGTTACATCTTTCTTTACATCTACAGGCCTTTAATCACCATGCTGAACATTACAATATTTACATCCCATACTCATAACGCAAAAAAAGTACACACAGTGCCAGACTACCCCCCTGCCGATGGTCATATATGGCCTATGTACCTGAAACACGAGAATACTCGTAAGTAAGTAAGTAACTCGTAAATAAGGATATGGAATTAATTGTTGGATATTCACAGCCAAAAAGCCCCATGCATTGTTTGTGTTACTGTTGTGATTTACACAATTACACCATTTTGTGTCCCTGCTTTCTCCCTTTGTCTCCCTAAGACTGAGACGTCTTTCCTGAGAGTTTCCTCTTGAAGTGCACCAGATCTCTCGACAGTTTCTGGAGTAGATTCAAGAGAGCTTTGTATGAGCAGGTGTGCGTACGTCTGTCTTCAAGTTTGAGTGTGCTGAGGGGTGATGGGGGGGGGGGGAGGAGGAGGAGGAAAGGCATGGCCCGTTTCCATGACAACAGCTTTAAATTTTCTCAATAATACAGACAGAGAGATAGACGGATATATTGATAGATTGATAGACGGATAGAACGATAGAACGATAGAACGATAGAACGATAGAACGATAGAACGATAGAACGATAGAACGATAGAACGATAGATAGATAGAAAGACAGACAGACAGACAGACAGACAGACAGACAGACAGACAGACAGACAGACAGACAGACAGACAGACAGACAGACAGACAGACAGACAGACAGACAGACAGACAGACAGACAGACAGACAGACAGACAGACAGACAGACAGACAGACAGACAGACAGACAGACAGACAGACAGACAGACAGACAGACAGACAGACAGACAGACAGACAGACAGACAGACAGACAGACAGACAGACAGACAGACAGACAGACAGACAGACAGACATATAGATAAATAGATAGATAGATAGATAGATAGATAGATAGATAGATAGATAGATAGATAGATAGATAGATAGATAGATAGATAGATAGATAGATAGATAGATAGATAGATAGATAGATAGATAGATAGATAGATAGATAGATAGATAGATAGATAGATAGATAGATAGATAGATAGATAGATAGATAGATAGATAGATAGATAGATAGATAGATAGATAGATAGATAGATAGATAGATAGATAATTCACACGTATGATTTCATGCTTAAGGTATTTTGCCACTTTGTCCACAACTCTCGAACAAGAGGTCGAACGTGACTCACTTGTTGAGATGAGAGAAGAGATTAAAATATGAAACCGACATGGACGCTACCAAACAATCAGGTTTCTAGATCCGGAGAATACAGGACCTGCCACTTAAATATTTCACTGGCCTCATTTAGTTTGATGCTGAGATCACAAGAATGTGACGCCCACCTTTGGCAGTGAAGTGAGGGTGGCCTAAAAATACAGTCACTATGCATCTGCAACAAACACAAATTAACTAGTAATGCACACATAGCAGAGCACAAATGACAAAAACAGTGCAAATCGTTCATTTGAATTCATGAGGAACAACTGAATGTTTTAGCCAGAGCTCAAACATTGCAAATGTGAAATGGAACACGTGCAACTTGCTCTCAAATAACTCTTTTATTGTACTGAAACTCCTGCTTGCCTTCAGGTTGTTTGATTTCCGAGCCACGTGAATCTTCCGCCCACCTCGGGAATTGGAGTCTCATGGCCTAAAGACCAGAGATACAGTCACTATTCATCTGCAGAACACACAGATTAACCAGAGATATCCACTGTAATCGGCACAGAAAATCACAAAAACAAACACACACAGATGCACAATGTCTACAGTGGCTTCCATTCTTCAGCCCCCTGTTGCTCACAGCACTATGTGATTCTCTCAACATCAATTTGGGCGACGTGCATGCACACACACATACACACACACACATGCAAACACACGTGCACACATACGACTGTCTATCTGCGCATGGAGTGACTCACCTCCTCCACCTGGAGAAGAGCCAAGCCTTTTTTCTCGCCTCCTCCCCCTTCATCTGTGTGAGCCCTTCACTTTACTCACTCCAGCTCCACTATGGAAGCATTTCAATCATTCAAATGAGCAGTAATCACAGCCAAAGGCACCGAGTGGGAATGGCGGCACGTCACTCTTCATAGTCGAGAACACTTAATGCATTGATTTTATATTGAGCGTGCTGTGTTTTGAAAAAAAAAAAGAAAAAGGGAAGCTGGGGAGGAAATAAATAAAGCAATCCAGGCCAAGCCTCGTCTGCCACGCAACGCTGCCAAGACAAAGGATGGAAGCAGAGATGAGAGGCCGGCTTTTTATAATGAGCAGTGCTCAGACTCCTTTCAGGCTTCGGCTCTGACATGGGAGAAGCAGTGCATCAGTGGCCCCAGCTGCAGCCTTCACATAATGCCACAAATTATTGGCTCGTTAATGGGGAGCTTAGCCTTGAGAGTTCGGCCTGCAACGCCATTCTGGGAGAACAGGGGGCAGCGCAGGGATCAATCCATGCCTCCTTGGACATGCCTGTAAAACAGGGGGATGCATCCAAAGGACATCTTATGCACATTGCAGTCTCTCCCCCCCTCTCTCTCTCTGTCTCTCTCTCTCTCCCCCTCTTTTCCTAATCCATACTGGCCCCTGGAGACTCATACTAGGAGACTCCTACACACGCCCCTCCAACACTCCCCCCCACCTCCACCCCCACACACACACACACACCCCCACCTCAGAACCCCTATCTGTCCACCTCCACAGTCGGCTTGTGGACAAACCCAGAATAACAATGTGATCTTGCCTCTTAAAGGCACACAGGCAGCTCCTCCTCGCATCATTATCTCTCAGTTCACGGATGCACCGGCACATTTATGTGATGTTCACAACACTGACGTGGGGGGGGGAATGGATTAAAAAATAAACAGCCACTCAGATATTCATCTCATGTGCGTGTGTATAATTATTTTTCTCCGGGATGTATTATTATAGGGCAATCTAATGTGCATTTAATTGTGTTGTGCAGTAGAATAAATAGTCGTAAATGAACAAGCAAAGCAGGCGTCGCTGTCAGGTCGAGCCACTAAAGCATCGCAGCACAGAGCCTCTGCAAAGCTGCAGCTCCAGAATAGCAATCAACATCAAACAGAGAGTCAAGTGTAGGACACAGCACTTGTAGGCTGCAGTCAATGAAGCTCTCAGAGGAGATGTGCTCCACACTAGCCTGCTATAGGTTTGTTTACACTGCCCCCTTCTGTCATAGCAATTAAAACGACATACGTGACAGGGCAGAAAGAAAAACACCTGATACAGACATGTCAAATCAACAACTCTGCACTTCTTTTTGTTTTATCCTCCGCATGAACACATTTGTTCTTTTGATAAAGAAAAATAGAAACGTATCAGATATCTCAGCAGGTCAGTGCTGCAGGTTTTTGCACCTGACTGCTGTCGTGAGTGAAGCTCACCACAGTGGAAAAATGTGGTGCTGCGCAGGAAGCCATGAGGTGCACTTGTGTGTAGGAGGTGCGGAGGGTAGTTCAGAAGTTAAAGTGATTACTGCAGCAGTCTCCACTTCTATTTTTAACACAACTGTGGTGTTAACTCTATCATCTTAATTGCCTACAGCAAGGCCAGTTGGTTTAGAGACAGTCCAGGATCGGCGTTCTAAAACAGCTACTTCCAATCTGATTGTGCTCTGCTCAGTGGTCTGCAGCTTTCTGTGTAGTTAACAATGAAGCCTCATAATCTAACTACTTTATTATATATATGTATATTTTGGTTTTTATTAGCTTTTCAATCTTTTTTTACTAGCTTTTACCCCATAGTCAGACTTGCAAGCCAAATCTTATAACCTGTTTGTAAAACTCATAATATATATATATTATTCATGTATTTTCCTGCCCTGCCATATTTCATACCGCATGCCATTGATAGTATCATCAATCAAGCATTTGATTTTTTTACCACTAAACCAGCATCTCTCAGTCTTACCCCTAATGTGGCCCCAGCTATATGCTGCAAAGTCCGCGTGTCAAGAGTCTGTGTCCCCATCTAGTGGACGTGAGTAGCATAGCACTGCTTTGCTCAAGCCTCAGTCTTCTCTATGGCCCTGCAGAAAAATGTCTTTGACAGAGGCCACTCATCATCATTATTAACCATCATGGAGATGTTTCTGTATGTGTTCAAGACAACTCGAAAGAATAGGTTCCCTCTGTATTGAGGAACATCAAAGTATGAGGGACCCTCTTGCTACTTTAATAACATTTGATGTGGATATTCAATGATTACATGGTGCATGAGCATCCACTTAAATATGTTATAACCAGTGGTAGAAGACATATATGTTAAAGTAGCAATACAATATAAAATAATAATAATAATGCAGTTATAATAATGTAAAAATAAATTAAAATCCATTACAATTGGCAGAAATGTATCCTCAAGGTATCAAAGGTAAATATACTCATGCAAACTGGTCCTATTCAGGTTGTTATGTTGATCATCCACACACTTCTTATTAATATAATATTTTTTACAGATGCCTTAATGTGCAAGCAGCATGTTAATAATATCATGATGGAGCTCATTTCAGCATCTCTACCTTCCAATGGGCAGTTTAATCTACTATAACTCATTTACAAACCAAACCATGTAGTTGTTGTGTTGTGGAATAATAAGTCGTCCAAAATGTTCTGAAGTACAGTAGCTGATTGAATGTGCTTTGTTAGATAATAATGCTAAATTAGTCCATTATTTCTTCTATTGTTGAGACATGACAAAATGCTGTAACTCAAATAAGAGAGCAGGTTAATATGCTTGTATTTGCCTGTATTTAGCGCCTTGTATAAACCAATTATATATTAAAGACGCCTGCCAAATATTTAGAAAACATTATATCTTTACACCTTTCCTAGTTCCAAGATTCATGGCAAAGTGAGGAATGAGGCAAACGATCAAGATGGTTGGAAACTCTTGAGGAGGGGCAACAGGGAAACCATAGCATTATATTGTTTTCTATAAGGCTTTTTTCAATTGTTTTGCTGTATGTTAATTGTTTCCCTGACATTTCAGCAGTGAGTCACGAGATGGCGGTGCACTACAGAAGCTACTGTACTGTACACACTGTACTCACTGTATAAAAAACAACTAAAGTAGGTTTTCATCCGGTGTTAATGTGCAGCTATGCAGAAAGTCCTCGAACTCCCTGTTCTGAAAACCCTACAAACTCTTAAATAATCCATCTACCATCACAAAACAAAGAATTAGGGGTTTGCAGTATACATTTAATGTGACTGGACACAATCTAAAATGACCGTTACAGCTAGAAATGCTGAGCAAGATACAAGCTTATATCCATGTATCCATCAATATATCAGGATTATAGAACATTTTGGCTTTTGCTCAAGTGTTAAGTAACTGTGTATTTACTAATATCTAAATATATTTTACCAATGAGAGCACGATCATTGCAATTCGAAGCAACATCTTTGTTATTTTTATGTTTTAATATTATTTCTGTTTATTTACTCTAGACATTTGTTTGGTTTTTGTCTTTGAGTTTCAAGGGCAAATGGTCCCCGATGTGGATTTTTCTTCATTATGAAAGTTACGTCAAAGTGCCTGATGACCTTTAACCATACATGCAGCATCCAGACAGTCTCTACTCAATGACGCTGGTCGTTCCTCTGCAGTGACTTCACAGACGCGAGTCCCATTTTTGACTACTTGATTATAGAACGTATTATTTGGGGAGGCAGCCCTGCTAGAAGGTTAGGCCCCTAACAACAGCTCTGCCACAGTGACTACACATTAGGACAGGAGCTTGATCTTTATTATTCAGGGCAGAAGAGCCATAGTGACCACTGGAAGAGCTGAATCTTAAAGCACTTCAAAATTAATATATATATATATACTCATGCAGTCCCTGATACTGTCATGGAAAGTAAATAACTGCCTGATGGTGGTGCTAGTGGCAAAGTGAAGAAGATATAGTGTTTCTCAATGGGACCTTCATGGTTAAATAAAGGATAAATTAAAATGAATATATCATTTCTTCATGGCATCATGTTAAATGTGTTAGGTTTGTTCAGAACGCTCTTGTTGAACTTGGACCAGTAACAAAGCAAAGTGACGTTGTCTTATACTTGAACATATCTGAACAACCGCCAAACTGGAAGCAAAATGTGCTGACAGACACTGATGTCATTGCTATTACAATTAGAACGCATCAATTAGAGGGAGACTTTCAATGATAACATGTAGCTTCTTATTGTTGTATTAGTAAGTTTAGTTCACAAGGTAGCAGTGTTGCATTTTTATGGATTTTAATTCTAGTGTCTCGAGATAATGAGAAGACGTTGAGAGCAAAGGTTTATTAAAAAAAAGATTGCATAAACAGAATAAGAGGAGCAGGTTTTCTCATTTCATCTCATCTAAGAGAATGAATAAAGCAAAACTATGTTTAATATACATTTTGTATTTGAGAGGATAACATTGTGTATATAAACAATTGCTGTAACATCTATTTAGCAAAAAATTCTAAACTTAAACTTCTGATTTACACCAACTTTAATTTGTGTGTCATGATTAGTTAATTTTATGCAAATAGGAAATGTTAGACAAGCATGTATAAGTTTTCAAGGCTGTAATGATAAAAAAATCATATTAGAAAAACAAACACTATGTATATATGTATATATTGAGCCCATGCCTTTCAGGGGCAGACAGATAACAGGATATTGACTTGATTTGATTTTACTTGACTATATTCCCCTTCATGGATTTGAATACATGCATCAGTGCCAGGTCCCAATACACAGATACAGAGTGAATTTAGATAACAATAATAAAATAATCAACTACCAATTTATGTGTGATTGAAAAGGCGCAGGCAGAGTTAAAAGCTCTTATTTTCCTGCCTTTATTCTTATCAAATCAATCTGCCCTCCATTAATATGGAAGGAAAAAAATAATGTACACATATAGCCCCACAATCTCACCCAAACAATAGAAACACATTATTTTTCACTTACAATAACCTCTCAAATCACATTTTCTCTCCTGTAACGTAAACAAAAAACGTTCAGTCTGGGAGTGACTTTGATTTCGCATAGTTATATAATGTATTAAATTTCACAGCATTGGATTACAGAAACAAAACAATTGTGTGAACACATATGGTTCTGTTTTGAAGTGAGACTAATGAATTCCTAACAGTTAGGGTCATGGCTCTTCGGTGGGTGGGATGAAGTGTTTTCAAGCACAACGAGATGAGTTGAGCTGAATGGAGATCATGTCTGATTTCCATTCAGGTCCATTTCTGTCAAGGACAGAATGGGAGGCACATCTCAAAAAACCGAGGGTGAAATGATCAATATCCTTGTGAGGACCACTTTGTCGTCACGGTTACCTCACCTGCATGTGGTGGAAGCAACTTAAATATGGAAAAAAAGCTGATGGAAATGAAACCGAAAACGTGTCATTGCTTCTTCTGACCACGACGAAGAGATGATCCTGCAGGAGAAGCATCGTGGGCTATTCTGAATATTGTGTATTATCTCATGCGCTCAAAAGAGGGAAGCTGCCTGGGCTGATGTAAGAGGGTTTCTCCTCTGGAGTTGTGAAGCTCACACAATGAAAAGCCAAAACCTTCATGAAGAGAGTTGGCGCAGATTTGTCTGCAGTCTTATTTTATACACTTTGTGCTGGCTTTTGTGTGTTTTTATTGGTGTTCATGCCGTGATTGAATCTTGTGTTTTAACAACGCCACCGCACCATGTCCACCCACATGCACACATCACCAACCAAACTCTCCCCCATTACCTCCAAACAACAGGGAGTGATGCTGAAAACCACCTAAACTATACCGGTCACAATACTGCTGCCTCACTGAACAACACCTCATGAGGCCACAGAAAGACAAACATTCATTGTTTCTTAGTAACCGTAAATTTCTGCAGCCATCTGTGGTTTCCCTTTAAACAAAGGTCAAATCACAAAGACGTTGCATTCGAACAGTCAAAAAATGACATCCTGTTATCCCTCTGACTTTACCAATAGAACAATGAACCTCTTCTTGCTGCATCAATAAGGTTTGTTCACAAGGAGGCAGTGTTGTCTTCTTCATTTCAATTGTGTTCAAAAAGAGAAATGCGTATGTAAACAAAATCTTTTCAGTCTTTTGAATTAACTTAACAAATAACTGCTTAAATGAGTTAGTACAAAACAGTTTTCATGTCCAAATGGATCCAGCTTGTGTTGTCAGGTGTCGTCTGATTAGCAACGTGTCAGTGGTCTTTGTTTTTTAAATGTGTCTTGACGAAAGAAAATATTAGAAAGATACTAAGCAGACAAATTTATTCAAATGTCTCTAGTGCTCAGTTGTTATTGATCATTTATATCCATACGTACATATTTCAGGCATTGTTTTTATCAATCATTTCATGGTTTTAATTGAAGGCATTTTATTTTTTAACCTTATGTCCTTTTTAAAATAATTTGCATTGTAGTCTTGGTGCAGGGATATTTCATCCACAGATATATTCTGTATTTGATTACTTTTACAGACATTGTGAACTGACAATAGTTGAATTCTCTGAGGATAAACAGATTGTTTTATGTTTTTGGACATAGTTGTGTATTCACAAAGGAAAATATTGGAAAACTTGAATGTGTTTCACAAGACATGAGTCAAGGTTGTTGTTGGGATAAGAAGTTTCATCAGAGGTCCCTGAATGCTCAGAACTTAAAGGTAAGTGATAAACTGATAAACTGACTGAAATCCTCCAGCCTATGACGAGTATTCCGACCATAGTAGCATTAAGTTTGTCGGTTCACATAATCCATTATCCTGTAATAGATTAACATCCTCTTTGAGTTATCACAGTATTTTTCGCCATCAACATATATATAGCAGCTATAACTGCTTGAAGACATGTGAACTTAAACATGAGACATATAATCTATTATTTATTTGTGTTAACATCATAAACAGTGTAATGTCCAATTCAGAATAAGGTCAATGATCAGATTATTATTGAATAATGATATAAACAAAAGTTTTCCAAAAAGCTCCTTAATGAATGGATCTGATGAAAAATTATCTTATTAATGGATATGCTTAACCTGCTTGAAGAAACACATTAATATTATGCATCATACGCCCCGGTGTGGACTGTAGGTCTTCATGTGATGTAGTTAAATAAAAGTTCTGTAACAACCTGGATTCAAAACTATTTGTGAAAACCTTGCCTGTGACCATCAAGATTCAGTGAGTGTGTCATTATCAGTTCACAGTGGTGAGATCAACGAAAATTCAGTTTCCACATGCTTCCATCTGTTAGAGAGAGAAGGAAAGGTTTGTATCATATAAGAGAACATTCTGAAACTGATTGTATAACACTGCTGTTGGCTTCTAAGGCACAGCAAGGTGAGGTTCTCTGATGAGGCCCTGTTAGATATCCCACAGTCAAGACCTAAGGTGACAGAGACTTTGCTTTCAGGAACTAAATCAAATAGTTAACCTGAGAAACTAAGACCTGAAGCTTCACTGCCTGTTTTAAATCATCTCTAAAAACTTACTTTGACCAAATGCTCTTTGATTGTTTTAAGCTATTGCTTAAGTTTGTTTTATCCTTTTCTTTTGACATTACTTTTATATATTGTAATATCATTTTATTTGTCTTCGATTTCACATTTATGCTGTCTTTGTTTTAAAAAACGCGATGGCTGTTTTGAAAGGTGCAATACAAATAAAGTTGTTATTATTATTTAATTCTTATTATCGTCATTATCATGAGCAGATTTAAAGTTTTTTTGCTGGGGTTATTCTGTAACACAGATATCTGGCCTGGATCGAAATTTCCATAAATCTGATGTCAGCTGGTGCAAGCCTTAGCATAAATCAGACCAGTGTAGTGAGCCTTGATATAATTGGTCATAATTTCGACAGCTCTGTGGTATCACTCGCTGTCTTTGAAGATCTCCATCGGCATTTCACTTTCAAAAGCTGTGGCTTTCTCCGAGGAGCCTCGGTGTCTGTCGCACAGCCCCAAAGGTAACATTATTCTGATGTTATCACGTCATAAGACAGTGCATAAAAATAGGACTTGTTTGAATGTGCGGTTCGTGGAATTTACAGTGAAACGCGACCCCCGGGCCACTGAAGAAACGAAAAGTCATTAGTATTCTGTAGAAGAGAGCAGGAGATCAGTTCACACAGTGCATTTTCATACACCAGTTTTTAAAAAGATATTTCAGTCTCTCTTTTGCTTTTAAGTGCGAAGCCAAGCTGTCATAAATACAGCTTTAATAGAAAAATGTATGAGTAACATAAATCCGATGTAATTCATGATGTCACTCCATATTGTCGGCTCCGCAGACCTATTTGTCTCAGTTTGGCAAAAATGAAGGAAAATGTACTTGCGAGGGCCGGACTGTTGTATCATATCAGCAAACCAGTGAGAAATGAAAATGAAATGTGGATGTTTGTTCTGAAAAGTCAATAAAAATGTGTCTTGAGCTGAAGAGATAGTAAAACTGTAGCAGCTATAACCTATAAACATATACACATTACAGACCGTAGCATATACATGTCTGCTGCATCACTTCCTCACTCTGGAATAAAAATTGTCTTGATTGTGTCTTATAGGCACCAACGTTTTTGTTACAGTTCTTGAATGATGCACACCACCGTTTTCACGTGTTAAAGAAGGGAAGGAGAGGAGGTGCAGGAGGAGGAGGAGAAGGAGGAGGACAAGGGAAAGAATGAACAGTTTTTTTGGGGGATGTGAGCTTCTGGAGTCCAAGGCAGTAATGGGAATTACAGCAGGAGATGCAGAGAGGAATTCGCTTGGTAGTGCAGGGTCTTCACCGTGAGCCCATCACTTTTATGGGGACCACGGGGCAGAGGAGACCGACTGGTTTAGCCATTGGACACAGCGACAGGGAGAGAGGGAATGTAATAAGAGTCATAAAGACATCAATCACAGCGAAAATTACATGTTTATTAAGAGGAAAGGAAAATGACAACTGGAATCAGACATGGGAACAGAGGTTTATGGCCCCGGAGACACAGTGGGACACTGACTGGGTTCAACAATTATTCTGATCTGCTGTCTCATGTGTTTGAGAATTAAGTTATGCACAAATGTAAACTCAAGCACAATGGAGAATTAAGGACATTAACAAAAAAAAATAATCTGAGAATTATATCGTAATATTATGAGGTTCGAAATGGAGAAGAAAGTCATAATATTACAATATAAAAAAGTGTAACACTTTGAGAATAATTTAAAAAGAAAAAAATCATAATATTTGGGTAGTAAAAAAAAAAATGTTTTCGGGAAAAAAGCAGTAAGGAAAACCTGTGCTGAACAGGTTTTCACTCACAGAATATAGTCATATAGCTTATTTTCATAAACTATATGACTTTATTCTTGTAAAATTGCAGCTTCATTCTTGTGATATAAGACACAGTCACATCAAACTTGTGTATGTATCCTCTCAGGGTTGTCATCAAGGTGTTGCTATCCATTACAATGACCACTACAGACTTGGTATTAGAGAGCTTAGTTAAAGTATAGAAGAGAATAGAGGGATAGTTACTTCATTTCTAAAATGTATGGATGTGGTTTTTAACTCAACTGTTGTTACTGTCTATCAAGTAGATGTGTACATGTGTGTGTTTGTATTTTTTATTGTATTAAGTAATGCAGATACTCTTTTATCTGTATTCCATTGTTTGTTGTTGCCCAGCACTCTGGAGGTGGAAGGTGCCAAGAACAGGACAAGTCTGGATTCCAAGAATCCTTGTGCTTGTGTGTCAGGAAGACGTAACCACTGAAATAAGACTGTTCCTGGACAATAGTAAGACAGCTTTCCCACACACACACACACTTTTTGTTAGCTCTTGAGCTTCAGCTCAGACGGACAAAGATCGAGTAACAGGCCTCACAAGACGATTGATCCGCTTCCTGAAAACCAAGTTTTTTCTGTTTGTTGACACCATTGCTCTTCACTTGGCTCTTATGCCAAGAGAAGACTGATGGTGCATGACCACATCCATTAAGTCTATCGCTTTCACTGCTGTGCAGTCACTCATGTTGTTAAGTACAAAACTGACTGTCACTGAAAGCACAATTTATTCCTTATGATGTTTGGACATTTTTATCGTTTTTTTCCAGCATGTAATGAGTGTTTGGCCCACGCTTTGTACTTTCTTTCCCTCTCTGCATTTTCTCCCACTGCATTCACAAATCTGATTTTTTTGTTTTTGAACCAATCAGACTTTGTCTTGATACTTTGAATGAACTCTGACTGAATATGACTCTAAACTTTTTTTTTGATGTTTTTAAGTTTAACTGTGACAAATCAGCAAATATTGCATCAAATCACTAAGAATGTCTTTGTATAAATGCCACCCAATAAGTTTTGATATTTGACACTTCAGAAATGATTCAGGCAGCACTAAACAGTTTTATAGTTCATTACAAAGCTTTGTTTCTCCGTTCACTTATTTCTAAAATTCATTCCAAAACTGCTTGTGCAATTTCTTCAGGGGCTGTGACATTGACCACATTACACAGATATGATTATTGCTATTTTTATGATCCCAGTCACTGACTCTCCACTGAAACAGAAACCACAGAGCATAAGAGGAACAAAGACATGGGAACACATACTGTGATTTAATCTTGAATGAAAATACTAATCCTCAAGATAAGGAGCTTTAAACTACAATTCCATGTCTGCCAAATGTATTTATCTTAATTAATATATATTTTTTAATCATCTTAATAAGGTAGGACACAAACTATGTTTTATCGCATTACAGTTAATTAGACCGACTTCCAGAATGAATACTAATGCCTCACGCAAATCTTTAGCTGCAGTTTACAGTAAAATAATGTATTGTAGCCCAAACTCCTGCCACTTCCTTGAGAAAAAAAAATCCTTATATTCATTTCAAAGTTTTCTAAGCGGTACCACAGCTGGAGAAGCAACGCTACGCAAATAGACGGAGGTGGCTGTTGATGCCTGTAGACATTCTGCAAGAGGAGTTCAGCGAGCATGCTCAGGTGCGTCTGCCATCTCGATAAAAGATCTCTCTTCCAAGTCAGGCTTAGACTGTTTATAGTCAATTAAAGTTAGATATGTGCTGCTCAAATGAACTCTGACAGACACTGCATGAAGGAAATCCAACAAACTGGAGGAGGATGTAGAATCGAACAATCTTTATTTTGCCAGGAGCTCAGATGACTCGTGGTACTGTAGCGTCTGTAAATGTGTTGTGTGTAGTGCAGTTTTCGTGGGATCAACAAATCAGGTTCATGACCTCACAACAGAACCTCGTACCACTCTCCACTTCCATTATATGAAGCAGCACTGGGCTGTTTTCTAGTGTGCCTTCCCCCACTATCTTCACTAATAACCTGCAGCACATTTGACTGAACGTTGATATTGTGAAAGAGAGGTACTGATACCAGACATTTTAGCATGAAATAAATATCTATTCACCACCTGTATGTGTTATTTCTATACCGTGAATCACGAGGAAATGTGTTTTTCTTATCAAAGTGTTCAGACTTCAACAATCTCCATGGCAAAGAAAACAGTTTTATGTGCACAACTTTCTAAAGGGAATCCATATGTGTATGTGTGCTGGACACATTAGACGAAGAAAAGGAATTTAAGAAATTCGACTTTCCCACCACAATCGTGCACACACAGAAAACACACACGTCTCTGTAAAAAAACTGAAGTTTCTAACCAAAGTTTCAGGAGATATAATCTTCAAACTTATGATCTTATGTAAGTTTATCTTACTTAAACCTGTTTGACAGCTTATTGGTAACGTATGATGTAATTGTCCAGCACATTGCTCCACCACAGTGAGGCCATGCTTTTGTTTGTATCCATCTCATACGTGGAGGCTTAGTATGGATCTCGGCCACAAACAAATGACATCAGACCTTACATGGCTGAGTTTCCCAACTAGAGTTTACTTCATATTACACAGCTGGCCACTGCATTTAGCTAAGCATCCAGTCACAATATTGACCTAAACAATGAAATTATGAACAGGCAGACATTTAATGACCATGTGTAATTACCTAAGATAGCCAAATGTTCTCTTTGCCAAAATCACGCTTCTACTCACGCAACGTGGACGGCAAAAAGGAGACAGAGAGAAAAAGAGACAAATCGTTTGACTGAGCCTTGAGTGGCATAAATTATGTCAGCAGTACTGGTACTTTTTTCATCTGTTTGATCCATTTCACTCCAAGAAAACATATGGCGACTAACCGCTTCAGGCACGGGATTCATATTTAGATATATCAAATTCAAACCAGTATAATAAGAGGGTGGGAATGTTCTTCATCTCCACTTTTCATTCTGTTGAAGAGTGAAGCTTTTCCAGCAACATAGTTGGGCCTCATTATTTGGCAAAGAAAGTGATACCAGTAGCTAAAAGCCTTCATGCCTTAAGTCTTGATATTCATCAAGCCTCTTAAGAGGACTCGAGGAAACGGTATCAACCCTCATGTGATAGCTTGAGTTCTATTTGCAGACCAAAGGTTTTTTTTTTGCGAGACCCAACCTGTGTGTTTTGTGAAGATTACATTTTAAGTTTGACTGAGTTATTAGCAGTTTGCTGTAAGCAGTGTATGCTAAAATAATGTCCTTTTAAGATTTGGTTATGAAGAAGGGTTTAGCAAATAGTTGATTAATACATTCAAAGGAGGCGGCGACAAGCCGTCATTTTACACAGATGTGATAGGATGTGTGTTCATTATTCCAGTAAGTTTGGTTTTACTTAGTTGTTGCTTTAAAATTGGGCTGAAACATCAAGGTTGACACCTGAGACTGACTCAGTTTGCGATTGGTCGTGTGTGTATCAGCAGGACCTCGCTACCATGGCTCAATCCCCCGATCAGTACTGCAGAGGCTCTAGTTCCAATTGCCGTCTTTGGAACAAAGTTCAAGATATGGTTGATGGGTTGTCCATCTTTAAATATATGTACACACAAAGTGATACTTAATATGCATACTACCATAAAGACCCACAGTACTTTCACTGTGTCTCCTCATCAGTTGAGGAGCTGTCTGAGATCCAGACCTCTGCCCACAGAGAGCGCCTCTGGAAGAAAAACGTGTCGGTCAAACAGCATGGAAATAAAAACAGACCTTTGAAAGGTGGCTGTATAGGTTTCCAATGTGGTGTAAGAGAGGCCTGTAAGCAGGCAACATAAGACTAATGCAATACATCAGCCCTTTTCATGCAGGCAAACTGAGGGTCAGATGTAATTAATAGAAATGGTAAGGTGATATTTAGAAATTCCCATTAGTGCAGTATAGCTGCGGGAAATGATTGAAGTGCCAGATGTAGACAGTAGTTTGGTCCGACAGTATCACACATTTCACTTCAGCATTTAGTTCTGTTTTAACGATGAGCTCTGAGCAGAGTTTTTTGCAGTAAAGAAATGGAGATGCAATTGGAAAAGTTATTACTGTAAGATGTACAGGGTTCCCAGAGGAACAGGGTGACAGGTTCCTTCTTTGGTGTTTACCTTCAACGTCGAAACCCTAACTCGTATTACCTTTTCTGCTCTGGAGCAGGCAAAATTATACCCACAAGACCTCAATTTGCATCAATTTCTTTTTAAAATCTGCATGTTTAACATGTGATTCGAAGTTCCCACCATACCGGAAGTTTAATCATTTCCTTAGTAGATATATGAAACGGGTGGCACTCTTGAACTGTCACTCAGACTACTTAAAGTGTCTTTGATCTTTAGCATCTTTGATATTTTTGCAGTATACAATCATATGCGTAAGCAAAGCATGAATACTTATGTGGAAAGCCTTTTATTAGGTTAAGTTTCTCAGTGCTGAACTCCCAGAGGTTCACTTTTAAACAGGAAACCTTGAGTATGTCGGTCTCACCAGATGGAAAAGGACACTGGTATTCTGGGTATTTGGTCAGTGGGGAGAAGGAAGGCAGGTATTTGGAGGTATTTGGATTCATAGTGGACAGACAGGAGGCGGATAAAGAGGATGATTGCGAGAACAATAGAGTGTGTATCTTTATAGTGGCCTGCCTTGGGGTGGAAGAAAAGTCAGACAGTCTGTGTTTGTCATTATAGGAGATTCTTCAATAGGGAAAGCAGATGAGCACTTCTTATCTGATGATTCCTGACAGCTGTGATCAGACAGGAGAGGGATCTGTGTGTTTGTGTGTGTGTGCATGTGTGCCAATACTGAAAGAGTCTGAGAGGACGTGGATCCTTTTCATATATTGTTTTGATAATGGAAATGTAACATGGCACTTTTCTCCTAGTTACCACTCTCTCTCCCGCAAATGTTCTCCAAAGTTTTCGGCTACATTTGACTGAAGGTCAGACTTCCAACAATAACACTATAATGAGCCTCTGCTCATTGTCGGACCTTCACCGTCATTATCTACTTCTGAAACTTACGTCAGAAACATTTAATTGCTGACCTTTTTCTCCAGCTTCATACCAGAACTTGTTTTTTATTTTGCTTTGTCTGCTGTTATACACCAACGCCAGCAATATCTCTTTCTCTTTTTGACTTAGTGGTTGCTAGCATGACATCGACATTCCAGTCATTCAGTAATGGCTGCGATTTATCAACGTCACGCCTGCTGTTTACTGACCTGGCTCTGACTCCAATTGGCTTGGTGAAATTCACAGCCATTCAGAAGGACCATTCAAAAGGTAATGGAGAAAGACAGAGGAATAAACGTAGGGGAGCTTGAAATGGTAAAGACGAACCTTCAGCTGATGGAAGGATGATGATTCGATGGGACACCTGGGGGGACCGGGGATGACTGTTCCAGGAGGTATGTCTTTACCATTATCCCCTAAGATGAGGAGGCTGTCCCTCTTTCCCTCACAGCACATACAGCAACATATTGATGATTGTCGATCACTTCTCCACTACTTAGCCTTGTGCTTTTTTTGGAGTGGATCTGTGGCCTCTGTGATTGATTGATTTTCAAAATGAATGTCTGACTCTTTGTGTAAGTGGGCTTGTGTCCGGTTTGCTAGTAAAAAACACAGACAGAGGTTGCATGCAAACAAACATAATGAAGGAAATAAGGCTTACCGGCTAATAGAATTGCAGCCAGGTGAGGATCCAGAAACAGACAACAGGATTCCTAACACGAGGACTGTGTTCTCTTACCAAGAACACAAGCAGTCAGTCTGAAAAAAGATTGGAAACAAAGGGATGGTATTAGTAGTGAAAGGCTGACAAGGAATGGGGAACAGGTAAAGAGAGATCAGGTGACTGCTGGGCTGATTGGGAAGGTGGCAAAATGCGTGCAGACACTATAATGGAGAAAAAGTCTGGGGACATCTGGTGGACACCTGATAGTCTGGGCCAAGGTCTAAAACCACCATTCATGTCTTAGTCACATTGTTAACACTGATCCGGTTAGATTTGGTTTCACATTGTAACGTCCAAAGCACTTTTCACACCTTTCATTTAGTTTTTTCCACCACTGAAAAATCCAAAAGTCAAGACCGAAACAGGTAGGTGTGAAAGTGCCCTTTGACTTCTCTGGAGAAGAACCACAAACAGAAGCTGGAGAAAAAGGCTGAGGTTTAAGAGAACAGCAGACTGGGAGAGGCTGATGGTGTAGTAGCAAACAGGAAAAATTGGCTACCATGGCAACTAGGCTTTAGTTATGACCTACAAAATGAACTAGCTCAGATATAAAGAACTTGTATATTAATTGTTGTTTTTTAGATGATGAACTTAAAGTAGCTTTTTAATTCATACGTAACACAGCACATACTCAGACAAAGGACTTTGTTGTAATGCACATACAGCTGCACGTGCCGTTTTTTCCTAAATGCAGAAAAGATTGATGCACAGGATAAAAGAACTATAACTTTTGGAAAGGATCATGGTTTTTCCCCGAACGTCTTCAGTTTCACATGCTTAAAGGATGAACAATAACTTGTTTTGCCACAATGATTCATGTCTCAAATGTCTGGCATTCAGAAGCAGTCCCAGGGTGATATTCCTTTCAAGGTCTCCAAGCTTTTGTGTTACAGGTATCTCTTGATCTGGCAAAAACGCAAACTGTGAAAAGAAGCAGGGTAGCACCGAGGGTCAGATGCAGCAGTGTTTTAAGAATCATCAGGAATCATGAATTTATCGTTCTTAACTCCTTTTAGTACATTTGAAATGATGGTTATTATGACGACATGTGCTGCTCCACAGTTTTTGTATATTCAACAGAGAATAACAAGATTAAAAGCTGACTAACTAAATTCATTCCCCACCATTTACTGTACGCAGGCATTTTAGCTGCAGAAGCAGTATTTTCTGTGGAAAAGCAGAGTCAGCAGTCAGAATTGAAGGATGGTCTGTGGAGACCGCTTGAATTCAACTCTTTTTAAAAATGTGCATACCTGCAATGTCAAACAATCGGTACAGATTCAGCAAACCCCCATGCAGGAATTCAACTTTTAACTTGGATGAAATGGAAATGTCATATTATCCAAATATCCACATTTGTTGAAGTCATTTTGGTGTTTTGCTCATTTGTTTTTCTTTGCCATTCCTCCGCAAATCACCCTTCCAAACCCATCAGACAAGTGAAAGTAAGAAAGTAAGAGATGAGTACGTGTGATGCCATGAATCAAGGTCCTAGTCTCACAAGTGCCGGAGCAGCTGCTGCAATTATCTATGAATGATCTGAAAAACCAAGACTAGTCCATGAAAACCTGAGCTGGTGACCTAAAATGCTCTCGTATCTACTGTGTAGTCTCCAGGAAGTACAGATTAAAATCATGATCCACTTCCTCTGTTTGAGTTTTTGAGAAGCAGAATATCACACCTTACATCTCTCTCAATCTTTAAAGGCTTATTTTCAATTACTGTATGATGATCAGGGGCCAGAAACACTGGCTGTCCTTCCCTTCAGTAACTGATGGAAGTATTGAGTTGGACAGTCACAGGACCTTTGGCCCTCCACATGCAAGACTGGAAAGACACTCAGCACCTCGTTAAGTCTGTTCCACTGTGACTCTACGGCTCCGAGCTGAGACTCAAAGGAAAGTTAGGGAGACATGGAGGATCCCCTGGGCAACGCACAGGTAATTCCAACCTGGTAGCTCCTGCCCCGACCCAGTGCAACTAATTACGGTAGCCAGAAGTGAAGTGAAGGAACACGTAGAAGAAAAGATCTTAGGTAAGGCAAAAGAAATCTGCAGTGTTTCACTTTTTTTTATTGTAACAAATGATGCCAATTAAACACTTCATTCTGGATACACCCTTATGACCTCCACCAAGGAAGTTCTGTTTTCATCAATGTTTTTAAGTCGCATTACGACAAAACTTAGTGGAAGGATCTGGTGGAGGTCAAGGGAGAATTTAATACATTTTTGTGCTGATCCAGATCAGCAGCCAAAACCAGGATTTAAAAACAAATTTGTATTATTATTTTCGACATTTTCTTTGATTTCACAGGGAAGTGTGGTGCAGATCCAAAATGCAATCCGGGTGGTTTCATAGAGAGACTGCTGGGCCTTGGCAGAGGTATGAACTCTGAGTACAATAGTTCAGCAGTGCATCAGGGAGTTGAATCAGGTTTGTTTACTGTCAGATATGATTTTGCATCTGCTTGATCAGCTATTGTTTTTGCTGCCCAGTTGAAATCAAGGCTTTGGCTGTCAGGTGCTGTCCAGTGTGTGTACTCTCAGGATCAGTATTGATGGCTGTTACTTTTACGTTAAGTGGGTGTAATGGGTTAATTCAGCCATGTTCAAACACACATGTGCTATATTTGTCATTGGTTTAGGATATTGGGTTATATTGATTGGAAGATGACAGACAGACTGAAGTTGCTGTTGTTACTAGCAAGTTATCTAATGTAGCCATCTTCCTCAGTTAATAGAGATGCATGTCTGTCTTTGATCCGCAGTGACATGCAACTCCGTATTTCAACGCCACCTCACCAGGAAGTTGATGAGTGATTTGTGGATTTTGCAAACAGAACATGCCTTGTAGACAGATTTGAATTTGAAGAGTTGCAGAGGCATTTTGTGATGGAAAGCATGAGTTTGACCACTGGTTGAATGCAGAGCGATTGGTGTGTTACAGAGATGTAACAAGATTGTGACGTGATGTTACTGTTTTTTCTACACATTCATGTAGAAAACATAATCTTGCACTCTGTTTTAGACCCATCTAAAAAGATGAGTCTTTTGATCACGTTAATGCTGTTAGATGCAAATATAAGAAATAATGATTTAATCAAAAGTATTATGAATACAGCTCCTGAAACAGATGATCTAGAAACTTGGGGGAGAAAACTATTGCAATTTGATTCGGATTGGGTGGCAGATCCCGAACTTTCCATTTTCAATGATTTCATGTGTGAATATTAGAAAAACCTTAGACCCGTTACAGTTGGAATAGACGAGTGTGTGCAATTTGGTGCAGATCCCCAAACAATTGTGGATCTAGTGGATTAAAATCTGGTTCCATAGGGTGCTAGGTTTTTTCCACCACTGTATGTTAACAAATTGGGCAAAAAACACAATGTGGCCTAATGTTTAAGGTTTAAATTTGAAGTGAGTGTCAGGCCTTGGCTGAGGTATGTGCTCTGGTTTTGCTATAGCAATTCTAGTTAGTGTATTGTTTTGTTTTATTTCTATGATCAGAAATTGAGCCTCATGTGGATGTTATCACATTAGGATTTGAAAAGCTGAAAAGAGCATTTTCCAACTTGTCTAAATTCTTGTGAACGTTACTCACGTCTCCTGAAAGCTGCAACAAAAACCGCAAACATGTTGAGTTTCGCTCCATGAGGCCTTTGTTTCTGCATATTCACTTTCCCAGACACATGGGTTCCCCTTACAAAAGCAATCCCTCCCTCCTCATACTGTAAGTCCAGTGCACTCTGGCTGGAAGAGGCTGTTAGCCTCATCACTGTGATGTGGTTAAAAGCTTTTGGCCAATGAAGATTTCATCTTCCCTTTCATCGTCCATCAAATGGCCTTTTTTGTAAGACCTGACCTTTCATTTCTAAAATCCTTACATAAGATTGATAGACATGTCCAGGTGTGTGTCGTTGCAGTGACCTTTTACGTCTCAGCAGGCAGTTACAGCGTCCTCTCTGTAGGAACCTGGGGAACATGTTAGAGCTTTTGATGCTGGGATGTAATTAAAGCCGAATTTCTTTGCTTCTGCTGAATCAAACTATGGACGATTATGTGTCTTGCAAACTCACAACCTGGCAGGTATCTCTGACACGTGTATGATCTGTCTGTAGTGTGACACAGGACATACACACACATTCATTAAATCTTGGTTTACTTGTGATACAGCCATTGGCCTCCATTATCCAGTCTCTGATCTGTCTTGTTCCAGACGATAATATTCTTCCATAAAGCGTCTTGTCTTTTTTTCGGGGGGGCCAGGGTGTACAGTATGTCCCTTTTATGAGTGCTGTAATGGGACACATGCAGATCAACGAGGCTTGAAGTATCCATGAGAGGGAAACTAAGAATTAATCTCAGTCTGGGATGGAATATGCAGCAGCAACAGAGGGGAACAGGCTTAATGTCTCCATGGACCACTTTCAAATGTAACGTGCCAACAACAGTTTTTATCTTCCCTCTTATTTGCAAAAGCAGATATTGTTTAATTTTCCCTTATTTCTTCTGATGAAATTGGACATTGGCCTTTGGCTGGCGTACTGGTCTGTCGCTAACCGACCTGCCGGCCTCTCGCTGTGCATGACCGGAGTATTCAGCCGGGGAGACATGCAGCAGAGACGAGAAAGGTCAGCTCCTAACAGTTGTCAGACCATGCGCGTTCGTGTGGGCGTAGCTTTCACGAGAGCGCCGGTGGGAGCGGGTGAGATCAGCTGCTTTTATTATAGCCTGCGCTTGGTAGCTTTGCCCGGATTACCAACCCTAGCTTTAACGTTGTTGTCTCAGTGTTGCTAAGCTGGGTCACTTCATATCGAGGTATATCACCATGGTAACTTGCAGTGCACCTCTAAGCTCCATTAAAAAACAGATCAAAAACCTAGCAATAGTCCAACTACTGACCAATAATATCACAGTAAAACTATAGTCATCAATCTACAGGATCCTGACAGGGACAACAGGATTTAGGCCACAATAATGTGAGAAATAATCAAGAGCAATAAATATTTTAATATTTTTGCTGTTTGAGACTTTGAATGTGTCCACCATGGTTCCCAAACAGTTTTGAACAACTGGGGGGAGAGTTTATCACAGTGAATAAATACATAGGCTAATACATTTTATCACTTTATTTTAATTCATCAAAGATTCATTGATTCTGACAGAATTCCTGACAGTGTTGATGCTTTTACCATCTTATTCTGTCCCTGCCGCTCAGAATGAAGTGGGGAGATTGTGTGATGATGACACAAACTAAAACCTATGATGTCTTCTATTCTAAAATATCCATACTTTAATTATCTTTTTATTATTTCTCATTACTTAAATTTGATCTCTCTGCTTTTAGTAGTCATTTCACAATCAGACAAAACGACAAAATTACTCAGGCAACAATAAACTCCTGGAGCTCATTTTTTTAGGTTGACTCAAACGTATTTTGAGTGCTTTCTTTCTATGTTAGTTATTTGATGACATTTGTTTAAAAATTACCTTTGTTGAATGTCACTAAAACTTTATCTGCATATATCAGCATTGACTCATTTTGGTGCTGAAAAGCAAAATATGAATAACACATTGATATGAGGGATCTGGGTGCTTTTCAGAGGGGCTGGTGTGTAGACGTGTGCAGACTGAGGGAGCAAAAATGTCCTGAAACACTGTGTCCTGCAATGTTTTATGTGTAGTGTGTGTTCTGTTTTATTCTCATCAGTGTTGTGTTGACAGACTCCTGTCTGTCTCTAAAATCTGCTACTGAGTGTGTGAAGTCATTTCCTGAGTATAGGTTCCATGACACAGGCCATGTCCCAAAGTCAACAAGTGAGGATGCACTACACGGCACATCACTGGAAAGTTAGTGAGGGCTTAGGATCGCGTGACCACCTGTGACATCGTCAAGTGCTTGAGGCGCCTCTCGAAGACTTTCTGCAGAACAGTTCATAGCGTTGTGACATGGCTAAGCAAACCAAATCAATTAAAGAAATACCTCTTGTCCACTCAGTAATAAGAGCCTGGCTGTTATATATATATATATATAGTTTTAGTTTTTATATATAAATAAAATTATATATAAAAACTAAAATCAAAAAATGATGTCTTCTATTTAAAATATAAAAAATTTTATATATATATTTATGTTATATATACATGTTATATATACATATATTTAGAGACTTTCATTTCGTACAATTATTTACATTTCATATTTATATTTATTGTCATTTTCTTAGACTACTCTTTGCTGAAATGATGCTTTGATGAAACCCATTTTCCCCACGGGGATCGTCTTTAAGTATTTCTGATTCTGTCCACATTATCATTGTGAGCATAGTTAGAATTCCAACATTAGTTTTTAGCTGAAAAGCACCAAAATGCCACATAACATGCTGCTCATACTGTTGTTTACGTTTTATAAACACAGTCGTATATATGTTGCAGCATGAAATAACAACACTGTAGGGAAAAAAATGAGAAAAAAAAAATTTACAAGCTGCAGATACCTAAAGTTATTGAAATGACTATAAGTCAATATCGGGCTTACTAAAGATTACACAATATACCTTACAGGCTATTCCCTCTAATCAAGATGATGTATCAGGACAGTACAGCATGGACCATATGGCACACTGTAAAACCATCATCACGTGCACGTCATGACAGCTCCACATCTGCATGGTCAGATGGTGAGATCCTTCCTCTCAGACCCCACCTCCCCAAATCGTCCATCTGCTAAGCTGCGATCTGGAAGAACAAGACGCATTGTGTCTGGATATGATCAGGAATGAGGACATGAGTGTAGGAATGTAGTATGATCTCTCCTGCAGACATGTTTGTCGAGGTGAGGAGACGGTGGATGACTTTACTGCAAGTGACTCAGTCGCCTAATGTCATGCCCTCGGTGTCTCACGGGCACAGTTAAATGTCTTCCCTCTGAAATCTGGTTAGAGAAAAACATTGTAAGGTTTAAGATGTCTGCAGGTCAAATGGTGCATTTTACTGAGCGATGCCATTTGGAAAACTGGTTTGAGAGTTGCTCTTTGTCCCCCATATTGTCTGCTTGGTCGTTTATACCACAACTACGATGCTTAAGCTTCAAAGAATCACTTCAGATCACATTTATCCAGTCGAATTACCCTCTCCAGGAAAACAGCTCCGTGTATCTAAATGTCAACAGCAACCTTTACGAATGAGAAATGACACTGGTGGGTAACATTAAGAATGTCAAAGTGAGACATATGTGGACAAATCGAGAAAACAGAGATAGAAGAGAAGGAAATGCGTTCGCTAACATTTCAACACCATCGATCACACTAATATTTTGAACTCACAACTTGAAGGAACACAAACAAGATCATTAATCAATATATCAGACTTTTCTTTTTTTCTTTTTGATACACAAGTATAGTTGAATTATATTAACATGTACAATAAGGACAACACCACAAATAAATGACAAACCTTGAAGTAGTTACATCACAATCATTCCACCCTTCTCTCCTTCACTCAGACAGGCTTCATGTTTGAAGAGGCCAAAGTTTATTACTGTGGATCTCCTCATGTCATTAGATCTGGTTATTGCCCTTCACGGTCATATAACAGTCAGAGAATAAGACAGGTTTCTACGGGTTTACAGGTCCAGGTGGTGCAAATACTGTTTCCTAAACACGATCCTGTTGGCAGAGACACGTGCAAACAGAGTGGTCTCATGAACACGATTAAGGGCATGATCCCTCTGTGGCCTCACCGTTAACCAGGCTTCAACATTTCTGAACCTTTATGAGATCAGGAGCAGGGAGTGTGGAGATATGTCAGTTCCATTCCTCACAAAAGTGGAAGATTTACTCCTTGACGAATGTTAAATTATCCCACTGCACTGATACGAGGATTTGTTCGGCTTCCTTCCGAGGAGAAATAAACCAATTTTCTTATCGTTGCTTGTTTTTATAATACTGTCCACCCCTTGATGTAAAACCAGGTAATCTAATACTCCACACTCCTTCCAAACAGGTTTTAGTATACATTCTTCAGTGTGCGAGGGCCCTTAATGTTTCATGAAACAGCACATTGTGGCCATAGCCAAAATAAATGTGGGGGTATATGTGTTTTTCATAACACCAGTGATTCCCATAATTATGGTCGTGGCCCATCATAGTCTAATTTGTCCGACTTCAGTCTGACAATGAAACAAAACTAATCTAAACACCAAAAATAACAAATTCAGGTCTCTCTTTGCGTTTTGCATTGTTGCTTCATTGTAGAACTATGTGCATCTCTTTGCCTCGCTCCCTCTCTCCCTCACTACATCAGTCTCCCAGGGAGAAATCTCACCTCTTCATTGTTTTGTTAAAACAGCCAGAAATATTTTGCCGTCCTCAGAGTGGTTTCAAATTCTCAAAATATTCAATCACATATTGGGCATATAAGTGTGGAAATGAAAACACACCTGGTGCTATCCTGTTTATTGATTTTCATGTATGTTACATTACATGACATTTTCCTCAACCTTTAAGTTGAAACTGCGCCGATGGTTGAGTTCCATGTAGTTATTGTGACTAGAGTTTGGCTAAATCCAAATTGAGTGGACTGCCCAACACTTGCAGACTCTCCAACAAGCTGAGGACTGTCTGCATCCACCATTCATGAAGTCGATAAAAGTCCTGAAGTGAACCTGTTGCAGACTTCCAGACAATCTGCTCACGTCTATGGATTTGATTATAGAAACAAAGCTATGATAATAACAGCCACATGTAAATTCAACTACACTTCATTTTGATGTATACATTTGTTGATGTAGGAACACTTAACAGGGCACACAGCAAATGCATTTGCTGAATAATTTGGATTTGTCTGTTTTGATCTACGTTGTTGTAACTTAAAAATGTGGTCACGTCATATGTTGGTCGTATGCCTCAATCCAATGACTTCCCTATGTAGATGAGGAATGTTATCAATGTAGGTTGCAGAGACTTTCAATTCATGAAAGTATAGAAATTGCAGAATAAAGGTTTTGGAGGTACGCCAATGGTGCATGCTTAGCTAAATAAAGCTCAGAGCTCTGGCTTGAACGCAACATAAGCAGTGCAATTTGTGTAAATGGGAGAGCTCAGTCTGCAAATGCAGATAATAGACAATATGATTCAGCATCTTTTGCTCACTTTCTAGATATAATAGATCAAATATTTATTGGTAATAATAGATTTAAGTACTGTAAGAATTAAGAGAGATTGCTTACTGCTAAATATAAACTTACTTTTGATCATTTTAAAGACCGGTCATCCTCAGTTTTAACATTAAAAGGCCAGGAGTTGCGGGTTTATTCCCTGAAGCAGAGTCAGCAGTCTTGCAGACTTAATGTGTGCATGAAGTGCTCAAAAAAGGTAATGAAAGGGCCCTGAACCACTTATCGTTTTCACAGCAGGACAGTGCTGAACCTCTGGGCTTATTGGTATTGCAGGTCTGTGAGGGCAGACATTGGGACTGGGCCCAGGAGCCAGTTGTGGCTTCAGTTTCCTGTCCACTAAACATCAAAGTTCAGTCTGGATTTGCATTTGAAGTGACATAATGACATTATGGCTTTTCATGTTCCACGGCCGTAGAGGCCATCAAGTACCAAACAAACAGTGTTATCTTATTTGCTCCTCCTAAGCTTTAAATCCTGCTGTCATCTTATTGGTAAATCCACAAGAAGAACTGGGATGACAATATCTCTAATAAGAAGCAGCAAAGCAAGCAGGTAGAAGTGTTTTGAGTTTGGCTGAGACATTTGCTAAGCTAATGAAAACCACACTGGCTGGAGAGCTGATCTTCCATCCATCCTTGGCCGATGAGTCAAGAGACTTTTTAGGGTGGCTGCTGGGTTGTAGACAAGGCGAGACTAATGATGGATGAGTTTGGCCTCCACTCTCAGTCCAATATCTCATCAGAGCCAGATTTTTTCTCTGCATCAAACTCTACCCCATGCAAATAGCTACACTGTCCGGTACTGCATTGAGAAGTCAAAAGAAATTTATGGACAGTGCAATCCTCCTGTGATCCTTTTGGCACCTTCCTAACTGTCTGCAGCTTTGTTTATTAATCCCCTCCAGCCTGTTGATTCAAATTTTCCACAATACATCATTTAGATTTCTGTATTTCTCTTTTTCCTCTAATGACTCAAATCACTTGGAGCTTATTTAATTAGATTCACAGTATGTGCACGGCACATTTTCTCACCTCAGCGTGCCACAGCGCACCTGAAGGTGATGACTGTCAAGTTTGTCATTGCCACCTCGAACCCGCAGACCGTCCATCTCACTGCAAAGCCTTTTGGCTGAAGGTCTCTATGATCCATTTCATAAGCTCGGGACCTCACCCTGTATAAAGTAATACTTGGCAGCGCTGTTGAAAATAAACACCATTGATGATTTTCCAGTTAAACCCAGCTGTGTGAGAGGGGGCTGCGTGATTCATGCCTACCTGTGATATTCAGCATGCCAAGATATACCCAGCTGTGTTTCACTACTGGTTATTTGGGTTTTAATTTGCACTAAAAAAAGGAAAAAGGTTAGCAACTTAAAAAACTACTTGGTAACACACAAATAGACTAAGTTTTTCAAATTAAACTCATTGATTGTGTGAATATAACTTAACTTGAATTCGGACAAACTTTATTTATTTCACTGTTACCAAAATTATTTTTTTCTTCAAGTTGGTTCAACAATGTTCTTTTTTTCAGTGTGGGTATTTCCACAGAAAGGGATCCACATGAGAGTGCAGACACTCATCAATACCAACCTCCAAAGTATGTCCCTATTTCAAAATGTTAATTAAATTCAAATGAGGATAAAAACATAATGTCCCTGCCAACGGTAATTTATTTAATTTTCCATTTTCAGTAGCTATTATTTGGCAGAGGCTTAACAGCCACACTTTAATTAAATTGGTCGTCTACCTGATTTCACATAGACTGACTGAAAAAAACACACAAAAAAAAAATGTTCCAGTATGTAAAGTAATACTAAGAAACGAATAAGACACAGCACAAAAAATGACCACACTGTTACACAAAATGCTTAGATTTCATCCCAAAGTGTTGGCATGTTCCGCACAAGTACAACACATGCCTCGTCAGCATTCACACTTAATTCATCGACGTATCAAGGTTTTAAAGGTCATAAGCTGAAACTTGTGGAGAATGAGTTATACCCTCTCTGTCAGTCTGTTTAAGCTGTTAGCTTAGCGCACAACATATCTGAGATCTCAGTCACTTAGCTCATGTTTCTTTACACTGGCTCTGCCTGCTCTTCAGTGACTTCACATTCACTTTTTATGGAATCCAAATTCTGACAAGACCCAGTAGCGCTCTAGCTTCCTGCCCATGACACATTTTCACAGCGTTACCGCTCTGATCTGAGCTCACGCTGCAGCTTTACATGAGTCCGGTTCTCACAGTCAGGAATCAGAACAAATGGCCCCTGTTATGCATCACTCCAGTCTAGACAGTAACTCACATCACTTACAGGATAAACTGCCAGCAGCATCATTACTGGCACAATAAAGCCTTGGAGACAAAGTGAATAAAAGTTGAGGGAAGACAGATCATTGTAAATGTCTTTGTTTTTTTGAAATTTGCCAATTGGAGAACTTTGTAGGTGGCACATAACATTTTTCTACATGATTATTAATTATTATAGTTTCAGAGAAGTACTGTCATCCTTTAATAGTTTCTCAGTGGTGCCTGTGTTGATAAGGACAGATAGATTTAAGATTTTCAATCCGTTATTTTACTTTGGAATCATTTGGAATGGTTTCTAACAAGAGGACAAATTACTGAATATAATATAAAACAATATACCCTACATTCATCCTCCATGAAATTAACTTAGCCATTACCTACACATCAACACAATTATCATGAATGCAAATCAAAACTGTTCACTATGGGACCATCAGACAAGGAAAACTCATATTGGTCATTTACAGAGTCGAAAATTGACAGGATGAGGCCTGCACCATGTGGCCAGCCAGCTGTGATTGTTCAGAATGAGCCAGGTGAGAGCTTCCTATGTAGCTTCTGTGGGTGGAGCCACAGGAGGAAGTAATACACCAGAAAAGGAAAAGGAGGGGAAGTAGAAGGGGATTTTCGACAGTTGGATTTTAATCTTGTTTATATATATATATATATATATATATTTTTAAATTAATTTATTGATTTATTTTTATGTTTTTATTTAATTGCACTGTCTTTTGTACAGTGACAATAAAGGCTTTCTGTTCTATTCTATTAATTACACTAATATAAACTTTATAAATGGGCTTATTTATAAAGCCCCATTCTTTAGGAGAAGAATTAGTAAAAATTTAAAAGCCGAATATGCCCCAACAAATGTGGGCCTGTTTTGGCGAGCATGCGGTCCTCCAGGCGAGCTGTAATCTGGATGTGAACCTAAAGCGCCTATTGGGTTAATGGTAAATATGGCCCAAATAACACAAAACAAATTCAGGCCACCTTTGGCCTCATTGGTTGACATGAGGTATTGCTCTGACCTACTTGTGGACTAGATGTGGCAAACAGAAGTGGACTGCCCTTCTCATCATTCCATGCAGTATGTGGGCCGTATATGGGAAGTGGGACAAAACAATTTTGCTATTTGGCTTTACGAGTAAATACAAACTTGAGATTGTTTGTCTAGCCCTATGAAAAATGTCATTTTCCAACCATGTTTTTTTTGTTTGTTGGTTTGTTGTTACTTTGACCAATCATCTCAAATGCAAAAAATGTGAAGATACCTTCCCAGGGAATAATACAACTTTGTTTATAGTCTGTCTATTGAGTCAGAGATGGAGAAAGAAAATAATACTTTGGGTCGCATGGTAAATATCTTGTTCAAGCTAAACTGACAGTTGGAGAAGTTGGAGATGCTGATAAATGATAGATCTTTCATCGGTTTAGTTTTAATTCTATGAATCTTGGATTTATTTTTTTGCAGTGAGATACAACATCACACGGTTGACTTGCAGGCTCGACGTCTTAAACACTGGCAGAGACGTAGAGTTCACAAACAATTTGTAACAATGCTGAGAAACTGCACGGTGGAAAAAAACTGCAGGCTGACGATATGCAGCCAAATACCTGTCTGGAGCACGGAGCAGGACGGAGTTAGCCATGAGAGAACAATAACAGGCTTTATAACCGATAATTGAGAAATGGCTTTGAACTTTTCTCACAGTCCATCAAAAAGTAATCTTCCCCATTTACCACACAGTTTGGGAACAATTCTAGTTCTCTGCATATTTAAGTGTTTTCAATTAACGCAGCAGGCCACCCAGAAGGCCCGCAGAGAGTGGGTTTGTTTGCAAAGCTGCATTGTTATAAAATAAAACCATTAGTTAATGTCGCAGGTTGACTCTGATCAAAGAACAGGAAGTCTGGGTCCATTTATACTTAAATGTGTATTTATGATGGGCCGAGTCCACACCAGAGTCAAGCACGGGACCATTTTTGCATGGACCCATTCCCTGGAATAATCTCCAATTCATATCTAGACACGCCCGGAACCCTTCACAAATGAACCACAACCCAAACCATTAGGCAATTAATAAACACACATGCTACACACAGTAGCCGTTTTCTGAAATGAACTCTGGAGGATTCCTGCAGCATTGGGTTCCGGTCTTTCTCTGGAGTTTGTCTTTCACACTTGAACCAGAGAATCTCTACCCAGAAGCGTTCACAACAGGACAGAAATCTCCGGAGTGGTGCAGCAGGCACGAGACAGGACATAGCGTATGAAGTCTGCTGCAGAGTTCACATGTTTTTGTTTACGACAAAAGCGAGACCAGCATCGACCCTAATCATCACCATCATGGCACCACGGTTTCATCCCGAGACATTTGTATTCCTTTTTTTAATTATACTTGCATCTGTTGCATGTTAGTTGCATCATCAATACACTCACCTACTCTTGGTGAATGCTCCAGAGGATGTCATGCTGTGTTCTCACATGAGCTAATTTGAACATTCTCTAGAGTTTTTACCTGTGGGCTGGCCAGAGAAAGTTCACAGAAAGTCCTGGGGCTCTCACTCTGACATTAAGCCCCTCCGGATAATGTCCGGAGGATCCGCTGAGTTCGGTGCATGTCTGAAAGCAGCTTATAATGGAACACAACCCATGTTCTCCACACTCAGTTCCAGATGCTCCCTCTTGGGGGCATCTTTGCCTCCCCAGGTGCAAGCCATCATTCAAAGCCATTTACCAGGTGAACAAGGGCTTAGAGGACAATTCGGTGCTTCATCTAAAGAATGGCACATAGAAAACACACTCACTCTTAAATGCCTATATATTTGCCATGTGAATTGTTTATTTGGTATAACCTTTGTTATTTTTAAAGATACAACTGAACAGCTAATTTATTGCGTTTTATTCTTTTAGTGGATGTCTGTCACTGCTTGTCTGTATCTTGTTGTTCTGCCTTTTAATTGCCCTAAACTAAAAAGCCTTTGGGATTAGTAAATAATAATAATACGTTGTATTGTATTGTGCTGTGTGTGTAGTTCTCACTCGCTGCTTGCATGTGTTTAATAACCCTGTACATTTACAATAATATATTATTAGCCATTGCTTAACCTCTTTGCATTGGTCTGGTCTCCACATTAGGTGTTGGTCACTGATCACAAACAGTAGGTTGCTGATTATTTTTAATTGTTTCATACAAGCTTCATATTTGCATGTGCAGAAAATAAACATCTGCTATCATTTGTTAAGTGAGTGGTATCTGTGCTGCTGGGTTTTGATCAGTGACAAACAACCATCCACACGTCCAGCAGCTGGAGCGGAGCAGCCACCAGAGCGCCGCTGCCTCAGTGAGACGACGCCGCGGATCGGTGAGGCTGCAGCGGCCGGATGGAGGCGGTCAGTCCGCTCAGCTGACGGAGGAACCGGGCGGCCTGCTGGTTAGTATGGAACATCTGCACCGAGCGATCTGCCACGTTTGTCTGCACCGGCGGAAGAAAAGACTAGAGACCTAGAAGAGCCGCTCGTTCCTCCTTTCTTTATGGCGTCTAGCTGCGGGGACGGAGAGGGGACCGCGGAGGCCACAGCATGGAGACTCATCGGCCCGGCCCCGGAGCTCTCCAAGAAGCCCTGCCGTCTCATGTACTCCCCTCTCGGCCGGGACTCTGACGTGGGCCTGTTCTGTGTGAAGGGGGAGTTCTTCGCCATGGATGCTCGCTGCTCACACGCCGGTAAAGAGACAACACACAACACTCGCCCGCATTAACCCTTTATGTGAATTACAGCCTAAACCAGCTCTGTAAATATGAAAGATTGTTAAATGTGCAGCCTGAGAGGAAACAGCGCCAACTACATGCCTGCAGCTGTACCTACATCTAAATGTGACTCTTTGTTTTCTGATCCTCTTCACCAAGAATAGAAAATTAAAAACAGGAGCAGCTGTTTCACACCTTGTTATATGCAAGACTCATAATCACATTGTGTCCCTATTGGGGAGACAGACAGCAGAAGTAATTTATTCTGAAAAACCCTGTGACTTCCGGTCTCCCACCAGGTGGTCCTCTGTGTGAGGGGGACATCGAGGAGGCTGACGGGGTCCTGAAGGTTTTCTGTCCGTGGCATGACTACGACTTTGACCTCAGGACAGGCAAGTCAGGGACCTCATTACAGGTCAGTGATGAAACAAGTCCTTCATGCTTCCTGTTGTTCATTATATATTATGGTGGTGGGAAAAATACAAAAACAATATATATATATATATATATATATATATATATGTATACAATAATTTCTCAAATTGGTATCAATAAAGTACAACTATCACATACAGAACCCGAATCAGCTCTATTGGTCAAGTGTTTGTGCACATATACAGGGAATTTAATTCCATTTAACTATTGCTCTAAATGTACTTACATAAGAAATGAACATTCAGTGAACATTAGGTCAAAGATAGACACAAAAATAAGCAATAGACAATATGTATAAAACAATGGATAAGATTAGTGGGAAAAAAATAGACGATATATACAAAGTTTGATGAAGGAGAAATTAATGCACCATGACTCTAGTATGAAAAAAAAAAACTGGTCTGTATTTTTACACTGTTAAAGTAGTGTAACAAGTAGAGTAATACGTTTTTACCGTGTGATGTGCACACATGTATATTTGAGTGTTTTTCCCTTTTACGTAAAGACTGCACTTTTAGATGGTGAATAAGTGTGTATATATATATATATATATATACATATATATATATATTCATACATCACTGACACTGTGTAACTGATTAACTGGTCAAATGTTCAAATAGTTAATAAAGCGTACATTTTCATATATATTAGTGAAAAACCTGAATAAGACTTAAATTGTTGTGCTTAAATATGTGTAAAACCTTTAAGATAAAAAGCTAAGTGTAAACCCACGAGGCTTCAGTTACTGACTGCAGCTGGAGTTCATGTAAACAATCAGCCGCATCGTCCCCTTTTATCAACTGTTGGAAGTTCTACAGATTGAAATCATTCAGAGTAAAGATTATATTCCCCCCCTCCCCCTTCACTCTGTCAAACGTGTTTTCTTCTCCTCCTCTATTCTGATGAGTGAATCAATGAACAACCCAAACAAGAGCTTTTCATTCCATAAACATCTCCTCCTCTTTTCCATTAATCATTTTCAGGATCTGTTGTGATTCTTTTGCATACCTCTAAGATGAAATTTAAAAACAAATATTCTGATGTCAGAGTTTTCACTAGAGGATTTACTCTTTTTCTTAAACTTAGATGCAACCCAAGTTGACTTGTACTCTGACACACGAAGGTGCTGTCATGCTTCTACAGAAGCTGGAGGTGGTGCATTTCTTCTCCAGCTCCCAGCTCCTCTGTCTTTGTTGACTATTTCAGCAACAAGTGTATGAAGTCAAACTAGAGGACGGCAACGTGTACGTGAAACACGCCAGTCGTCTCTCCCTGCTGCCTTTCCCCGCAGATCCCAAAAGCTAAACAACCTCAGCCGCAGCTGCTTCATGCTTCAGACCATCGGTAAGACCGCTGCTATTTTTAAAGACTTGTTCCACAAACCCACGCCATCCGAAACATTCCTGAGTCTTATCTGTCATTTTCTCAGAACCGCTTCTGCTTTGATTGCCTTGAACTCAGGACGCTATCGGCGAGACTGTCTGAAGAGGACATGACTTCATTCAATAGTCTCAACAGTTTTCGTTACTGGATTTTCCAGGTAGAGTCTCATCACAGACACTGAGCGTGGATGGCAGTGACCTCACTGCTCACCTTGAAAACACACCGTCACAATGAAACATAAAAACACAACATTTGACTTTTCTAAGCAGTTATTGAACCACCATATTTTATAATTGGCTGAAAAAAAAAAAGATTTGTTTCACTGAATTATTTCCTACATTTTTTAAGGCTTTTTGACAAACATATTATTTCACAGATGCAAATATTACAGTATGAATATATTTATATGTTATATGTCACATTTGTACGAGCAATCACATGTTTAGTTGAAACCCACTCAACTTGCAGAGAGGTTTTGAAAACAGTTGATCTCAGTTCTCAAACTCTCTACTTGTCCAAAGTCTTTGCAAAATCATACTTGCAAAGTGATAAATTTCCAATGCAGCCAGAAATGAAGTATGTTCTTTTATCTGTGTTATTAGATGCAATGGGAGTCAGTAAAATACACAGTATGCAAAATATAGTCTGTTGATATGTAAATGCATTGAAAATAAAAATATGAAAAACGAAAAACATAGTAGAGCAATAAAATCTGATGAATGCTGTCTTGATGTCTTTAAAAGATGTGCAGATGCAAATTATCACTGTGTTACGTGTTACAAAGTTAGAACCAGTACATATTGGAATATGAAAACATAATTTGCAATGGAGGATTCTTTCTGTAAGCGTGAAATAATATAACGACATTTTCTTTCAACTTCTACCAAACTCAACCGTCACTCGTTCATACGCGGTTTGGTCAAACCTCACCGACACCGATTTATTCCACTGATGTCTTGCAACAGCAACTCTTTCAGTATTCGAGTTGTTTAACCTAAATAGAGTTCCAGCAAGTCAAACACACATGAAGGGCACAGCAATTATGCCTGGTAGCAGCTCCGGTGTTAAGATGTCTCCATCAGCCATTTCCCTCCCCGTCTGGCCCGTTCACAGACAGGTTTGTCTGTTAATGACGCAATGGGATTTAGAAGAAACGGTTAGCGAGGCGCCGGAGGAAGGTTCATGACCTGAAATGCACCATTGCCTCAAGAGAAATGTGTTTTTCTAGCTTGATGTGTGTGTCTGTGTGCACTGATGCGAGTGTGTTTTTGTTATTCCTCCGTGGTGAGAAAAGTCACTCACTATGTTTTTTTTTGTCAGGAACACTGAGCCCAGTCGAGAAGGTGTCAGTGTGGCGCGACACTCGTTTTCCTCCCTGTCATGTTCCCTGCTGTGCACTTTTTATTACAATAATAACTCAGCTGCCTGAAAATGTGCTGCAGAGGTCTCGGTTTGCATTATAACTCATCACCTGGAGGGCGAAGGGAATACACGCTACACGCAACTATTTTCATTATCAGTAGAAAAGACTAAGCAACTATATTGTGCAGGATTCTGCAAAAGCCAGAAGAATTACATATATACATTCTGACATAACAATCCATAAGTTTCACTGAGGAAACCAGCATTCATGTCAAATGACTAAATGTTTCCATAATTGTTTTCACATCTCCAGATAATTTTGATATGTTTCTTCCTTGTTACGTATGTGAACTATGTATCTTGCCACTATGTTAAAAAAATATCTGCAGACTACATACACTAACAACTGTGGCACATTTGATCAGTTGGCATTTTTTCATTTGTTGGAGACTGTGTTCATTGTGGTTTATGAAAATTCTGTTTTTATGTATTATTTAAAATCACAAATTTAATTATTCTGTTATCAAAATTGTAATGTATTTATTTATTTATTAAAATGTCTTCTTCAGCAAAAGTCAAACTGAAAATGTGAGTTTTCAGTGTTTCCTGAATACATTATACACAAAGAGAAAGAATATGAATCTAATCTTAAAACAAAATCATTTATTTACAATTTCTTGTACCATTATAGTAGATTTCATACAATACACAATTTACATTTTAAAACTGAATGCAGAGAAAGAAACCAAGAGTTCAGCATCACCATGCGATAGTAAAGTGTTTACAGAGGATCGTCAAGTGTGTGTTGATGTAATTCTTTAACTGGAGCACAGTGGTAAATATACAACTCTCTTCTTATACTCCAGAAAGTGGAGGAGAAGTTCAAGGACTGACCTACAAAATAAATTAGGATCTCCCTGAGAGCTGCTGGACTGTACAGAGGAGAAAATGGATGAACCTGTTCGTGATGATGTGGATCAAGAGATTTGTGCTTTTCTGCACTTCAGAGGAAGAGTGCTGTTAACATCACGTGCACCCACTGAGATTCTGTATTTTTAAGAAGAAATCAACTTCAGAAGAACTAAAAATGTCACTCAAAGTGCCAATTGTCAAGCAACACTATAGCCCTGTGTATAATATATTCATTAAAATTAAACCCTCATTCACTTCCTTCCAAAGAATTAGTATGTGAAGATTGATAGTGCTCTCATGTCTGCACATGTCTCCAGTCTTCATGTTAGGCTAAGCCAACCATCTGTTGACTGTAGCTTCAAATTTCCCGTACAAGCATGAGATCGGTCACTGATCTCATCTAACTTTCAACATTTTTGAAGTATGCCTATTTGGGAGAGAGCTAAATGAAATATAACATGTTATGATTAATATTCCCACAGAGGTTTGATGAGATAAACATTTTTCTTTCCATTGAAAAAAGGGATCTGTGTGGCGTGTTGTATTCACTGGATTCAGGATGAAACCTCTTTTATTGACATTTGACGACTTTGGAAACCTCTTTTTTCTTAAATCATAAAACCAAACATCGGTGAGGTTCTTTAATCTTCCTTTGAAGTTCTCCGGAAGACAAAGTAACTGTTTGGAGAGTCCTGCTTACTTTCCCATCCAAAGCCTCACATAATGGTTTACACAGCCTATTATTGTTACCTTGTCCTTCAAACTCCCCTGATAACTTCTCCTCATGAATAAGCCAGTTCTCCTGTCAAAGCATTCACCTCCCAAAACCTGCATTCTTCCATGTGCAACCACTTTGGAAGCCTGAGATTCTGTATGTGATGGACGGTGAGGCCAAATAACGACTAATATTGTTCCCTTCCTTTCTTTCTTGAATACGACACTAACCCTGAAAATGATTAAATCCATCCCAAGATAATCTCGCTCCTCTTTCTCTTGATGTCTTTGGTCTAACATTTCCTTCAGTTGCTCTACAGCTGTTCGGCCTTCCCAGCTGACCTCACACACCACTGCATTTTTTATAGGACTTATCTCTTCCAACACCTGGATTTCATCATCGTCTTTATTTGGGATGAAAGGAACTGCTCAGCCTGTGGACGGCCCACGGGCCTATGATTAGAGGGTCAGTGATAATCGTCAAGGTATCACAAGCTGTCACTCAGTATTTTTCTGTTTATTGTCCTGGTTGGTTTTCAATTAGATTACCTCACATTCGCAAATTTTAGCACGTAAAAAAGCGGTTGCCTGCTATGCATATAAATTCATTCAAGCTTAAATGATGAGGCTGGAAACACTAACTGTACTGGGCTGGATGCCAGTTGGATTGGTAAATATTTTTGACCATAATCCTCCCAGGCCCTCCGTATTGTTGATTACTTTAGCTCATCCTTTGTTTCCTTGAATTTAACATGTTTGGCTGTTTGTGGAAGTCAAGGGCGAACTGTTACATGAGTTCCCAAGAGAATATGTAATATATTTTCTAATTAACAGTAGGCTTATTTTTACTCATCAGCCTCTCTGGCTTCTCTATGGACCGTGCGCCCTCCTATTTGGCTTTGGATTAGTTCAGCTTGAAGAGCTTCTCCCATGGGTCTGCAGCAGCCCATTTAGCAGATAAACAAGTTTGGAGCCTTCCTATTACTGACTTAATTTAAATACCCAGTTATTAGTCAAATAACATATCTGCAAAAATGCTATGCTTTGAATTTATTGATATTGTTGCCTACACTTTCTTTTCCATGAACTTCTTTAGCAGTGCACTTATTAATTATCACTTTCAAGTGTGACAGTGGGTTGTGTTGATGAGACGAAGGCTCCACTGAGAGTTTTAACACAAGATGCAAGATGCCCTATGAAGTTGAAAAGATTACTGCGGCGTACAAACTGTACAAACAACTGACTCATGCAGCAAAACATGAAAAGGTTAATATATTCTATGCAGCTCAGAAAACGGAAGAATGATTACATAGCAGTTGATTCTATTTGCTGAAAGAAAATCACTCAAAGTGAGTCCTGTGCAAGATCTCTTACAAACATCTTACCCACACTATATCTGCTGCATGTACTGAAGGAGCTGTTTCATTCACCAGCAGCATTTGTCAAGTACTATGCTAGTTTGTTACATGCTGATTTTTTAAATTATACTACATAGTTATTGCATTTCCTGATATAAATGCAGCTCACAGACACTTTAACCAACAACAAAAAAAGTCCAGTTAGACCCTGAATGATTAAAGATTAAACACTTGGAAATATATTGCTTTAAGAAGCGTGTTGTTTAGTGATGTGCTAATTTGGAATGTGCAGAGGACAAAGGGAAAATAGGTCATACCGTTGCAGTTAATTATCCTGATTTTATACTGCTACTAGTCAGATCCATGCTTGTTTTGGCCGAGGCCTTGGTCTTGCACATTCTAAGTAAGTGTGTAAGGACATCTGGTTGAATCACAGTTGGCAATGTAACATGCTAATGAAAAACATAAAGAAGCCTGTCTGAAAAAATCATCTGTTCCCAGGGTGGCAAGCCTCGCTCCACTGTCTCCCTCTCATTTGGTGGAGAGAGTGACCCAGTTTAAAAAGGAAGGTAAAAGTGTCTGGTGCAGACAACTGGACCTCATGGTTTTTACATTCTGATCTTAACAAAAAGTATGTGTTCAATTGAAAGTGCTGGCCAACTATAAAGTGTTTGGGGCCTGGCGTAGTACTTACAGTTTCTGAAGGTTTGGTTTAAACCAGAGTATAAAGAGACATCAGCAAAAACACCCACCATGGGAAAAGTGGAAGGCCACAAATTAGGGCTAGAAAAGTTACATTCTTGACTGTCAGTTTGGTCTATTCATTCATAGAATTAGACCAAAGCCAATTAAATAAATGTCAGTCACCGTTTTACATATACACAAATGATGTGTGTCTTTTAGAACAGAAGTAAGAAATGAATATATCAATCCCTTCAAGTATAAGACTAAAGAATATCTTCAATCGTACTTTATGATTTTGCTGAATGCTGTCTCTTTTGCACAACTATAACTTCCTTGACTTGATGCCATCATATCACTTTCAGCTGAATACCTATAAATGAGAAGGAAGTGCAATATCCCGATTTACATATAATCAGTTGTTTGTTTTTCTCAGCATAAAAAGATGTGTTTATGCTGAGAAAATGCTGATGGTATATAAATCAGATTACTGAGAGAACACATGAATCATTCTGATATTTCTGTCACTGTAAATATCCATCAAATTATTTGATCAAACCTAACCTCTTGGCACCTCTACTGGCGCTGCTGTGTGCGCATGGGCATTCTCCTCCTGCTAGTAGAGCTAAATCTGCGTCCCTGGGTTCCCATCCGCTGCTCTGAAGGATAGGCCACCACCTGGGTGGATGATCTCTGCACCTGTAGACCCTCCGACTCCCTCATGTCCCTTGCCATTTGAGACAGCGTCTGACCCGGATTTGTCTGCAGGCGCTGGAAGAGGCTTTCCCTGTTAATTTTCCTCTCAGGGCAGCTGAAGGTCAGCGCCACTCCAGAGTCCGTCTTCATCTCCCTGGAGAAACCATCTGAGGTGCCGTCGAAGCAGCGCCCAATAGCGATCTCCTTGGCCACCCTGGGATTCTGGTCTGTGACTGTGTAGATCCCATAGTTGTGTCCCAGAGGATCAACAGGAGCTAGCATGGTGAAAGCATGGGAGTCGTTGTTTTGAGCGACTGGTGAATGTTTGATGAGATACTCTTGTATGAGGCTGTTGGTGCTAATCCTGCGACAGTTACCTTGTGGAAGAAGCGATATGAGGGATCTGTCCACCTCAGCTTGATCAAACAACATGCCGCTGCATTTGAACTCCACACAGGCAGCAGAGGTGTTGGCCTCTCGCATGTCCCGGGTGCTGCGAATGTCTCTAATACCGTAAAGTTTGCCTTTGGTTTCTCTGTGCGTCCCTCCCAGGTTCTGTGACCTGACCATCACTTCCTTCTGTCCATGGATCTTAACCTTGATGTAGCATGCTCTGAACTCCTGGGGATTTGGCCACCAGGAAAGGTAGTCTCCAGTCCAGGTTGTCAAATCATTCTCTTCAAAAGGAACAACGTTGTATTCGTACTTGTCCTTTTCTACTCTGAAGAATCGGAAATGATTCGCATCCACGGGGGAATTTTCACAACCTAATAAATTCTTGTATGGATATATTGGCCCATTGGTCTCGTCAAAATTGTTTTGATTAGGCTTTGCCAAGTTGATTTTGAAGGATGTTTTCTTCAGAGCTGGATCCTCGTGGTCTGAACGCTGGTACTCTATCTTATCCAGATATGGCTTAGACACTCCAATGATGTTTGGATTCATCTTGGGGGAGGAGGGAGCTGCCTCGAGTTCTTCCCCACCCATCATCGCAGTAACATATGCTGTGTAGGCATCAGGCCTCTGGGCATCACAGAAAGCTGGTAAACAGGCCCCGTTAGATCCAGTTATGACACTGTCAAAGCGGCCCCATGCCCTAGGATTAGATGAATATCCAGGCTTAGGCTCTAGGTTTATCAAAGTAATCACAACACCTTCCAGCTGTTCAGTTGGAAGGAATTTATCACTCATGTAGGCCCGCACTTTCACATAGCAGCGTCTGTTTTCAGGCACATCTAAGTTGAAGAGTCTACGTTCTCTGATCTCCATGTTGCCTATCAGGAATGTGCGCTCCTCTCGTTTGCTGCGCCCATGACCTCCAGTCGTTTGGGTGTACGAAAAGTCGCTCTCCTCCTCCCAGACCCCCGTGTCTGGGTTTAAAGACCACAGTTTCATTTTGGAAATATGCTCCTGCATTTTGACATGCTGTGTGTCGAGGAGGACTTGAACTGCTCCGGTTCCGAGTACTTCATTGTTGGTTTCATCTCTGAAGTCCACAGCGAACATGCCATAGGTCCTCAAAGGGAGCATGTCTCCCTCATCGTCCACAAAGTTGAGATCGCCGGGTGCCGCAGCAGCAGTAGTGATGTTTCGAGGGTCGATGAATGTGACGCTGGCTTTTACTTTCCCCTCATAGATGTCTCCATTGTCCTTATGAAAGGAATTGGGAGGAATCACCAGCTGTCCTATGGGGTCTTCCCCTTGGATTTCTCCTAGGTTTATAGAGTTGGTCTCCCCTGCATTGATATCAATCGGTATCTTCTTTCTCATTACCTTCACGTTATGGTAGATTGATCCACCTTTCTTGTCCAAGATGAACACCTTAGGGGTGTCAAGAAACTTCTCACTGGGGTCAACAAAATTGACCACTAATCTCTGTGTATCTGGAGTTATTTGAAGTGTGAAGCCTCCTTGAAATCCAGTGGTGCCCACCCTCTCTTTGCCGATATAGATGTGCCCAAAGCGCAGAGGCTCATCATTGTCAGCTGTGACCACTCTGCCTCGAACTAGCACAGTTGGCTGCAAGCACTTCTGACAGCCACACTGTGACACAGCCCGGATCGGGAGGCTGTAGCTCCCACAGTCGATGATTCGACTGTCCATATTTTGGGCCCCGCAGCAGAATCCTGCAGCATCTCTGCAGCGTGTATCAAAGTCTAGAGAGCCAGCGCATTTGTTGTGAGGGCAGCGGCCAGCGTTGTAGAACCTGGAGTCAGTCCCAGGTTGAACACAGTCCCCCGGCAGTCTAATCAGGTGCATCTCGGGGGTGGAATTGCATGCTGGCGTTCCTTTTTCTGTGAATTAGATGATACATAACATCAGGTTAGTGTTAATATGATACATAACCAATCAATATGTTATATATAGATTGGTTATCCGTTATACATGAAAAGTGCACAAATGACTGTTGTGAGTGGTCACTTTGCCACAGGTTTGCTGATAAAAACAGACAAGCTGTGTTGAAGACAAAGCTTTACTTTTCTTATTAACCCCCCCATCTTCCCAGTATATCGATAATGGCAATCCCATGGAGCAGTTATGTGCATATGAAATATCATTACAATGCTGATGGCTTTACCAATAACGTTTTCCTTCTTTTGATGAATAAATTGTGTGATTCAAGACAAATTTCTCTTCTGTTTAATGTAAACTGAAAGGACAGCATATGTGGTGAAGAGGTGAGACATGTTGTAATCCTGAGACACAGGTGTTGTCCCGCAGTATGGAGTCTGCTGCCATTATGGCAGCAGACACCATATGTGCAGAGTTGATTACTCTAACATTCCTACAGAAAAACACAGTTTGTTATTTGGTGTCATAGCCAACCAGCATCTGGAGGATATATGCAACGTGCAACCTTTCCACACGTATGTAAAAGCGATGGAAAACTTCTTTTATAATTCGAATTCTTAGAATACACCTCAACACTTGGTTTTCAAGAGAAATTGGGTGTATGGTTTCAGTGTCCAGAGCAATCTTGCACAATTTAGAATCCCTGTTTGGACAGACCATAGCCTCAGCCATTGTAAACAACAGCATGAAAACATTCTCCTCTGTGTCCTGCCTGATGTTTTTTCTTTTCCAATTTTCTTTGCGTGTAATGTGTTTTCTTTTCCCCAATCTATTAACTGACTTTTCTTTCTTTCCATCAGTTATGGCACACTGTGGTTTTGTCTGAATCCTCTTAATGCATGGACATGGTTCATGGTTGACTTAGTTGGAGCTCAGCGCTGACATTCCTCTTAAAGACTGGTTTCAATCTCAGTGGTAGCTACTCTTTATACGGTGAAATAAATTGCGGTCGCTAGCTATTTGTCAGCGGTTTCACTTGAATCTGTGTAGAACTTTGACTCAATACGTCATTGTCAAATCCACGGGGATAGCAGCCATCCGAATCTATAATCCCTTTGTGCTGCTCGCTGTCATGATGGTAAATTATTTTCTCTCTTGGCTGACGATGATGAATTACAACACTGTGACATTTACTACAAGGGTGTTTTTGTATATTTTTGATATAGAGCATGAGCATAAGTTGTCTAGAGCATGAGCATAAGTCGTCTCAGCTGCCGCAAAACCAGCAGATTATTGTGGTAGATCCTTTCCTGCACATTGCATCTTCAACTTTATGTGACGGTCTCTAAAGAAGAAGTGCTAGATCTGACATACCAATCACAGTGAGGGAGGCTGGAGTGGACTTGATGCTGCCTGCAGCGCTGCTGGTTTTGCAATAATACTGTCCCGACTGCTGCATCCTCAGGTCTCGCAGCACAAGGTCCTCCTCGTACTTGTACACCTTCCTGTCCAGCAGAGTCCCATTGTGGTACCTTGGAAATCATTTTCATTAAAGAAAAACAATATGTTATAGAATTCGTAGATATGTACATCGATATATTTAAAGAATTAAGAAATTTGTGTATTTCACACAACCTGTATTTAGAAATGTGATATATTCAAATAGCTTTTATATTGTAAGCTGTAGTTTCATATGTATTACCAATAACCCAAATAACAACATTTAATGTGAAAGGTGGTTACTCTATCAGCTGTTCTCCTTTCCTTTGCAGAGCAATCATAGTATAAATATAACACATTTCTTCATAATTTTAGCAATATATTTTATTGCCATATCAAAAGAGTAAATTGTGAGCTCACCCTCGTAAATGCATATGAAACACATAGTAAATTCTGATCCCTTAGAAACAATAAAATGATCAATCCTGAAGCCAATTATTTAATGAATAAGACAAATATTAAAAATGAATAAAACTTCAATGTATAAAATGTAGTCACACTACTCAACTTTCAAGAAAAGACTTTGATAAATCGGAATGGCCAAAGGGAGTCAGCTACTAAAGCAAAGTAGTACAGTAAAGTAAAATATTCAGCGCAGTTAGAGAGACAGCTGTTTTCCTGGACCTCCTGGACACCAAAACAGAGTTTCAAGTAACTGCTTTATTAATAAAAAAAAAATAGTGTCTGAATGAGGGAGCTTTATTTTATATTTTTCCTCATATAAATTCCACCATATGGTGAAGCGATCTCTCTGATTCCAGCTTAGTCTGAGCTGTGATGAATAATGTGCCGACCAAGGTATTCATCTCACCAGTAGTATTTGTCAGGTGCTGGGGATCCTGTTGCCTTGCAGCAAAACATCACCCGTCCTCCCTCGTAGCGCACTTTGTCCTCTGGGTGCTTCACAATGTACGGCTTCTCTGTGGAAAGCAGAAACGGAGCGAACCCTCAAGACCTCATTGTGACTGCTCCAGAGGAATGGGGCCTCATAAAACTCAGTCAAACATTACACTTTATTGTCACATGGTCTCTGCTTACCAAAAAATGATTTTAAAAGCAGCGCAGGTCTATATTTATTTGGTTTCCATGCAACGTTTCATGTGCTCCAGACAGGGTGAAGTCTTAAAATAGGCCAAAATGTTTATTTTAAAGTTTTATCAAATATTACAGTCTAAGATGATAATTGCCAAGCTGTCTGGAATCCCAATAATAAGAATCAGGAATCAGAATCAGAATCAAATCATTTTCATACCATATTAGCTCATCCAATAATAAACCAACTTACCAGCTGATTTAAGGACGGCCCGGACCTGAGACATCCCTGTGGTGTTACTGATGGTGGAGATGGTGATCGGAACAAACTTCTCCTTGCTGATGGCGATCAAGGTGGAGCTGGAGGAGCAGACTGCTTCCAGCTTGAACTGACCTTTGGCGTCAGTGCGAGCGAGGACGACCTTGGGCTGGCTGGCAAGTGCCACATACACTCCTGCCACGGGAGCACCTGTCACAGTGTGGACTTCTCCATGGAGCACGTGGCCGGCGCACACACAGCGGCTGCAGTCTTCGCTTGGTCGACCATCGGTGCACACAAGCTGACATTTGGCTGTTGGTAGAAAAAACAGATATGAGCATAAACTGATGAACACACCATTAAAAGAAATTAATACATTTGTATAAAACTCTACATCCAACCTGGGCATTGACTCTTTCCGCATTTCTGTGCATCGACAGGCCGTCCAGTACACTGCACCGTCACCGAGCTCCTGACACAGGTCCTCCTCCTGATCCTGCGTCCTCCACCACAGGAAACAGAACACGTCCCCCACCGACCCCAAGGATTCCACTTGGCTGATCACACAGAGAAGTGGAGCCATTTTTAAATGAAAAACGTAATTCATACTAGAAATGTCTGTTGCATTTCTGGTGTGTCTTTTTCATTGGCTCAATCAAACTTTACAAAGAGTTATCTAATCCGGGTTGAAGAAGGAAATATTGGCCTCTAAAGGAATCCCTCATATTGGAGGTCAGAGGTTGTGTACAGAGCAGTGACCTGTGAGGAGTTTAACAATTGAGACGGTAAATTCAAATCACTATTTCCCCTACGAATGTTTTGTCCAATTCAAAGATGAAATCACTTCACCACTTAACTAAACCATGGTTTCCTGAACACATTATCATCGGCTCGGGAGTTCCTTTAGTCTCAAGCTGTTATATATTCAGTTTGATGCAAGAAACTCTGGCTCAGAAACCAGCTGTCTGCAGTAGAGTTGTTTGATTCAATCCTGTGGCTTATTTCTGATTATTTTGCAGTCTTTTAATTAACTTTTAATGAAGAACTAACAGACTGAATGTTCTGGCTGACTCTCATTATTTAGTGATTACTGAGAAGAGCTCCAGTGAAAAGCTAAAGTTTGTTGTCAGTTCAGTTTGAAGATTTAACGCTTTAAAGTCACAAAGCTGCAAAGATACTCACAGATGTGGGAGCTTGAACCTTCATTCTTTGTAAGGCTCCCTTTACTCACTATGGCACCCAGTTGCTAGTTCTCTCATCCAAGAGGTCGAGGAGAGAGGTTATGTTTTGTCTCTTTGTTTGAAAAACTATTGGGCAGTTTACCATGAGGTCGGAAAAGACCGTTATTATTATTAAATATCTTTAACATTCTAAGATAAGGGGTTCTTTGACATTTTCCTTGATTTCTCTGAGAATAAATCATGGATCTTGATGGAGAATAAAATGTTTCAAAGGCTGATTTTTATAAATGTGTTTAACTTAAAAAATCTAGTGAATTTGAATGTGGTTTCATAAGGGGACTTTAGGCTAGAGCAGAGGTAAGCATTCGGCACCATGTGACCTATACAAAACCATGATGAATATGGTTCTGGTAAATCCTCTCACCTGTACATGGAGGGGTGGAGCACTCCCGCCTCTCTGAATGATACCCCTGACACGCCGGCACCAACAGGAGGGGCATAGGCTGAGCACTGATACATTTCCTCTGGCGGACCTGGATTCCTACATCATCGCAAGCCGTAGTGGAACAGGGACCCCACTCACTCCAGTTGGTCCAATAGCTCTGCACTGAACATAAACATGAAAGAACAAGAGTGTGACACCCTGAGCAAACCTGACATCAGGAAGAGGTTATAAATAAGCAAGCTATTCAACATGTCAGCGAGTAAAAACAGCTTTAAAAGTTTATCACTGTTGATTTCTCCCTTTCAAGCTTTGAAAGTGTGTATTAATGTGTGTAAGGTGACATGCTGTAATCCCAGCTACCTGGGGGGCACTGAAAGCGGACATGGTAGTTGGAGCAGATGCGTCCCTGTGGCTGTTCTTTGTTGATGCACCAGAAGCCCTTCTCCAGACTGGAGTGCACCACCTCCCCGGTGTCGGCCGCTGCCACCCAGTCCGTGGTGCGAGCCTCCATGGCCACGGGCCGTGCACAAACCCTCTCTCTGTAGTAGAAGCGGATCGCTTCCAGACGCTCGTAGTCTCCATTTCCTCCAGGATGGTCGATGTTGAACCAAGACGTCCACTCGGTCACGCCTGGAGACACAACGAAGACAGACATGGATCCAAATCAAAAGTTTAGAATGCAAACAAGAAAAAATCTGACCGAAAACCATTGAGCTCATGATCCAGGAATATTAAAGGTGTGTGTGAGGTGGGTTTACATGGAGGGGAGACATGGGTCAGAACCAAGAGAGAGGGAGCAGGAGAAAAACAGCGGAGATGGCTTTAAGAGGAGGTCTGCTACTGCCATTTGAATTTGACTTTAAATACCCCCGAGAGCTTTGCATTGTCCAGGTTCTTTCCAAACTTCTTTCCGGGCTTGACTGATGAGGCCTATCGTCTAGTTCTCTAAACTGCCTCATTTTCTGAAACCTGAGTATTTCCTCAGGAGAAATATGAGTAATTAAAAATAAAAGGAAGGCTTTTACAACGTACAGAGGGATTATTTTTCATTCACAGGGTAATGCATTACCTCACTCTAATGAATAAAGTCCTTTGGTAAGCCGCGGGAGGTGAGGGGGGGTCATGTGCTGCAGACGGCTTTTTGTTCAATTAAGCAAAAACGGTTAAGTCTTCCAAACCTTGTGCTTTTCAAGACAAGACACTTAATTCTTATTTAGTTTTTTCCTGTGGATGTAACATAAGGCTACACAAGAGGATCACCCAGAAAAAATATCTCTGCAGTTAAATCTCAGGACCACAATAAATAATATACTTACTCAGACAAAGCTGAGACACAGATGTCCTCCACAACACCTCTCATCTGCATATTGATTTATATCATCATTTTGTTCTTAAAGTGTCAAAGCTGGGGACTAATGGAATAATGTAAACAGGCAGTATTGTGTTGTCATGGCAACAGCTGGGTTCTACAACTTGAATATCTGATCGATATTTATTGACTTTTTTTAAGTTCACTGAATTCGCTGTCTTCGATGGGCCAATGGATGTCAGACGATGATTGTGGACTGGACACGGATTCTGGAAACAACATTTTTACGAAATCTGGATGAATATTTGCAGTGGACATTAGAGTTGTTGATTGCCACATCTGGAAATGGGAAATGTCCAACACACTGATTCTAAAAGTATCTTGTCTGTGTGGTTCTTTTTTAGTTATGACTTCAAAGAATAGTACAATTCTTGATGCTAAGCAATTGGATGCTTGTTGTAAGTGTTTGAAGTACCTCCAAAAGCTCTGCTGCACCACCACCACTACAGGTGTACAGGTCAAATGATGGTGTTCTGAGAACACTGCCATAGACATCATGCAGAATCTGTGCCTCTAGTCTCTTCCACCCTGTTTTTCCTGTCAGCTCTCGGTCTAAAATCCTCTGACATACAAGAAGCTGTGTAACAACACAGCAAGATACAGTACCTGCTGTCTGTTGATCAGTGAATGGGTTGAAGGCCACTCTCTGGCTCCGGTCCGACTGACTCCTGCTCCTCACTGCTCCTGCAAACAGGAAAGAGTCGTTGGGTTTCCATCCATGAATTTATTAATTTCTCCCGTCATGCTCTCAGAGGCGCTAAAGTGTTTCAGTACCAAAAAAACATTATTATCCACTTTGTAAGGTACACCAAGCTACTGCAGTCCAACACAAGAGTCCTGTGATCAATCCTTCATGTCACATACTTAAGTCTAATTTAACTGTAACTGAGTGATATGCTTTACAGTGTGTGTGTGTGTGTGTGTGTGTGTGTGTGTGTGTGTGTGTGTGTGTGTGTGTGTGTGTGTGTGTGTTTGTGTGCGTGTGTGTCTTTACGTTGGAGAGAGTGAGAGAGAGACATAATTCTAAATGCTAAAGGGCTAATGAATCCAGTATTTGTATTCATCACACACATTCAGAGATGCAGTCGGAGCAAGTCTTGCTTCACTGCCAGAAAAGCTCCTCTAATAACATATCTTTAACTTCACTTTTTACTTTGTATTCTGTCCATTTTTCCTTTTAGAAACAGGTCTTATGTCCTTTTTGTGAGCTGAGAGCATCTTAACTTCCGGTTTTAGGCAAAAAGTAGATAGTGACTTCTTCTTTCCTCTCACTCCCCTGTTTATATCTCCTCTTCCTTCTCCCTTTATCCCCCCCCCCCCCCCTCACTCATCCTCCTCTGTCCTCTCCTCATCCATCTCTCGCTGTGGATTGGTCTCACTGCTCCTCCTGCCTCAGCAGCGTACCCCCCTCTTCATTAAAACTCAACCACATCTTCTGCATCCATTATCTCAGCCGTGCCTTCTGTCATGTAGCTTCTCATTCATCCTTCAGCTTGTTGTCGCCTCCTTGTCCTACTCTCCTCCTCCCCCGTCTCCCTCCCGTCCTCCCTTCTCCTCTTGATCCATCAACAAGCAGCTGCTGCTGAGGATGCTAATCAAACGCCAGCTGAGACAAATCAGTGCATGCAGAGTCATCTGTTACACGGCGGCCACGCCACACACACACACACACACACACACACACACTCTCTCTCTCTCTTTTTCCTTTTGAAATGTTATGGTATGATTATAATATACACATCCTGTGCAAACACACACGGTCATGTTGCCATGACTTCAGAGGACATTGCATTGATTTACATTGATTTCCCTTCTATTAATCTTAACCCCAGTTGTTACATTTCCATCCAGAACCCAAACCCAACCTTAACCTAAACTTATCCGTAGCCTAAACCTAAACCTAAACCTAAACCTAAACCTAAACCTAAATCCAACCTGAAAAAGTATCTTCACCGATGTACGTAATGGGGATTTGATTTTTGTCCCCATGGGAAAGGTAAGTTCCAATAGCGTAACTACGTAAACAGATTTATGTCCGAACAACATGAGTAATAACTCCACCACACACACACACCCTACACCCTTACACACACATGCATTTTAAAGGAGACCTATTATGCCCATTTTACCACAAGTTGATTTTTACCTTTTTACCCTGTCTAAAACAGCCCTCTTCAGATTGACCTGTTTTGAGTCCCCCCGCCCCCCCCTCTCCTCGCCACGCCCCCCTCTCACCACCCCGCCCCCCCTGTCAATCACACACACACACATCCACTTTCACGTCTTAAATCTCTCCTTAGCATATTTAAGGTTGTTAAAATAATTTTAAGTCACTGTCCTACACATATATTTCTGTATTTGTTTGTTGTGTTTCTTCATTGAAGCTACAATTTTAAAACTACAACACCTTCTGATAAGGATGTACATTTATTTAAATACATGCATTAGATATGTGTGTATACAGTATTTAATTGTATGTGTATATTTATTCATACAGGGCATATATACACAGACACACGCACACACACAGACACACACACAGATAGACACAGACACACACGCACACACACAGACACACACACACAGGCAAAGGGATGTGGGGGCTATAGCTTTGGAAGCTAACACTGCTGCAACTTTTGCGGCAAAATGCACTTAAAACCCCGGGTATGAGTCTATTATAAAGCGAGCGACGGAGGCGGCAGCGAGCTGCTGGTGACCGGCACCGGTTCGTGCAGCTCGGGCTGCGTGGAGCAAATCTGTAAGAGCCACAAAAGTTATAATGCACAGCTCTCTCCCCCCCTCCTCCTCCTCCGCTCCGCCACCCGGGCGCTGAGCGAGCCCCCGGCACCGGTACAATGCAACCGGAGACCGGGGGGGGTCCTCGAACACGTTCCGGTGCTAGTTTCTAACAAAGACAGACACACACAGAAGCTACGAGTCGGGTTAGCCTCCGAGTGCATTGTTTTCTATGTAAACGTGCTGCATGCTCGGGACGCCACACACACACACACACACACACACACACACACACACACACACACACACACACACACACACACACACACACACACACACACACACACACACACACACACACATAGATCTGTGGGGTGGGTTTTTGGCGAGTGTGACGTACATCAGACCAATAATCCCATTGGAAGCACTCTCGCACATAGCTTCTGACATAGAGGAAACACAACAAATCGCGGGGGTTGTTTTTTTCCAGAGTTTTTGGGACGGTAGACATGCCAGATACCCAAAATAACGTGTAGAAGCACTACAAAAGTGGCATTTTCATAATAGGTGCCCTTTAAGCAATTTTTTTGTTTTTATGGTATAATTATACCATATACACATTATATGCACACACACACACACATATGCCTGTTTCTCACACACATGTGCTGCTCACACAACAACATAACAGGGAGAGTAAGATGAAAGGAAATGTTTCCTTATGGGAAAGAGACTGATCCTCAATCTGGCATTGATCATAAATTGGGCCTTTTGATTTATTAAAGATGAACCGTGACATGTTCTCCCCTCATGCGCAGAGGAGACGTGATTCATTTTCCAACAGTGCTAATTTTTATGCTTTCAAAAACGTCAGTTGTTTGCTTGACATTTTAGTTTCACTTGGCCGGTAAGGGGAAAGAAATAAATCTGAAGTAGCCGATGCAGCCTCAGTGTGTGTGTGTGTGTGTCTTTGTGGTCATGTGCATGTGTAATAAGTGCAAACCCCAGCACTTTCGGAGAGACACTGCTGAGTTCATATGAGCGGAGGCTCCCAGCGCAGAGGGCCAGTTTCAATCCCAGTCCACGCTGGTTATATGGCTCACTTTAAGGCTTTATTGTCATGCCAGCACATTTCTTTTCAACCCCAAATGGTTTTTGATAGATTTAGAAACGAAGCACGGTAGCTCAATGGAACAAAAGCTCTACTGTCCAAAAATATATTACAAAATGTAGACAGTCAGCTCACCCTCATGGTTGTTGTGGTTTTTATGCACCTGGCTTTAAAGAACCACTGGTCTGCTTCCATACTGACTGGGTCTTGCTGATACCACAGATTGGCTGGATAAACAGAAGCAAACATTTTCATACTGATCTGCAGAGCAGATGTGGCTCCGCATGCAGGTTTACTTTAGTAAGTCTGCTGAATTCTGTCTGTGCTGATTACATGTTAAATCCAATTGAAAGGGGAATTTCAACTGGAAAAATATTTCTGTCAATGTGACATTAATTCAGGGATTTCACCACAACAGTTTATGGTCTAGATTAGTCTGAGCATAGAGACTTATCTCATTTTAGAGCGTGTGCACAGGGAAGGGAAATAGCCAAGCTTTTTGTTTCAGTTAATTAACACTGAGTTTCAAAACTGTGGTTAATCAATTGCATCCCTACAAGTGCAGTCCCTTATTTTCAATGGAATCACAATGCTCTTTTTTCTGTTACGCAACATTTCCTCATCACTCACACCAAAACAAAGGGAATTCACTGCAGAGCAAATTTCGCTGGTGTTTATCATTTCAAGATGTCCGATAATGAAACCAAAATAGTAGCCGATTCTTTGGGGTTTTATGAGGTGACTAATGGTTTATAAAGTTAAAAGGAGGAAACCCAGATTAGCTGCAGCAGGAGGCGAAGGCTGGGTCAGGGACCTTGTTTGTGTCAGGTTTGAACTGCAAGGCCCAACTCCGGCGGCAACATCTCTCAGAGCTTAATGTGCGTATGATCGGCATGTTAACACTTTATGAATTCTAAAAGCCAGGATTTTGTTGGGGTCAGCTGCTTCATGTGGCTGGTATGTGAGTGGAACTACCTCATCAAGTTTTTCAAGCCAGAGGGAGCAAGGTTAGAACTTGTGATATCCTCTTCAGTGTTGAAAAATCCACTCTCAATTTTCCCACTGGAACAATATATCTTGTTTGTCCTTGCTCATCTGCTCTGTGTGGGTTGGGTTGTTTGCTTTGCTCACAGAAATCTTTTTTACTTTTTACAGCAAAAGCAATAGAAGCAAGAAACAACCAAATAAATCACTGGCCCTCACCCTGTAGAAAAAAATGGAATGTTTCCTAAACTGACAGACCTTTCGACAAGATGATCATTATTTGTGCCTTTTAAAACCCTGAAAGTTAGGGTTGGTAATCCTGAAAAAGCCCTCCCCCCCAATGGTTCCTCTGGTCGAAGATACTGCTCAAAACACAATACGCACACTGCCAAGTCTATCTAAACAGAACCAAATTGAAAGGACTGTCAAATCATGGAACATCTTTTTACTTTGGAAGGAAGTGAAAAATGACATCATGGTGGTTTTGAAAGATTTTTGGGATCAAAATTACAAACCTGTGAACAAGCCAATCAACACGGCTGCAAAACGTTAGGGAAATATCAACGATACATTTGAAAAACCAACTGTTGTTTTAAAGTGGGAAAGAAACAGTAGTCTTCTGTTAAAGTCCACATTTTTGTTGACCCAACCACCCCCCCGACCTTCTCTCTTCGATCTATTCTCGAGGTTTCCTCTTTCCTCCTGTAATTATTGGGCTTTGTCACTTTAACATAAACATATGTTGCTTCAGTTCTGCTTCAGTTCACCCTTGATATGAACTCTGCCATGTGACCATTTATGATAAACCTCAGCCAGCCTCATAAACCATGGACAACCAGGCAACATGGATGCATCACAGTGGCACCAGGATATTAGGGAAGTCTTGCACCTGTCGGCTGGTTAACTTCTAGTTCCACATATAGACACACTTTAAGCACCTACTCTCCACACCCTGTAAATAACATGCCTGTCACATAGCAACTGGATTACTTCTCATCCGGCATTGTGTATCTCCACGCACCCTTAACCTGTGTCATGACAACGGCAAGTCTTACTTTGGAGGACTATAGCTTTGGATTTAACGATTTACAGTCACAGTGGTTCGTTCTGAAATTCAGCCAGTGAACTTATAGCCAAGATTCCCAAGGCCAAAACTTTCTATTAATACTCAACGGTGTCGTGGCAAAGTAAAGCCCTCTCCTTCACTTTCTTAGTGGGAATTTTCCATCTTTGCCAGAATCCAATGAAAAAGCTGCACAAAGCGAGGAAGAGGGAGGAAAATGCAGAACTTTATGACGTTGCACCCAGAATGGTTTCAGTTAGCTCAGATGTATGGTTGTGCCAGATTCATGTTGGCAGAGGGACCGGGCTTGGAAAAAAAAAAGGTCTGGATCCTGTTTATTATATTACAGAATCTTAAGGTGAAGGCGAATACGTGAAAACACCAACGACCCTGTTATGTACCTATTGAACAAAGTCAAGCTCAGAGTCTGTGCTATATAAGCATCTACTTAAGACCAAGATCAGTAGTATGTGCCGATGTCACAGTCGTCTAGACCTGTTTAAATTTAGCTCAACCGGAGGATTCATGGATGCCAGTGTATGTATTTGTGTTTGAGGGCCTGCTGGGTATGTGATGATCTTCTTGCCATGTCACATGGAAGCTGTTTATGGGTTTGGCCTCCTTCTCCTCTAAGGTGTTTGTGGTTACAGAGTCATCTGCTCTTTCTCTCCGAAACCATCTCCGTCTTTTCCTCAACAGCTCTTCTTGTCAAAAATCCAAGTCTGAATCCAGAAACATCTGCGGCACATTAAAATCAGCAAAATTTGTCCCCGACATTAACTAATGATGCAAATCAACTCTTATGATTTAGAGATTTACTGAGTCGTAACAAAGGTTTCCGGTTTTGGGGGGTATTTCTCCCTAAAAACAAAATTGGCCGGCATTGAGTTTCCCCATTAAAAATATATGTGGAACTTAAAGTCTGCACCTGTGCACAAGTACAGAGCCAGACGCTTGAAATAGTTAATATGAAATCAGCTGATTAGTCCTGCAATGAAAAAAAAACATATGCTTGTACAAATAAATAGACAGAGAGTAGTAAAGAAATACTTGGAGGTTGTGATTGATGGGAATTTACGCCTTTTTGGTGGATCCATTGTGATCCCTGTCTCGGTCATTAAACTTGGCTGGCCAGACCGCTCTGTGTTTTGTAGCAGACAGTGGTCAACATCTGGAGAAGTAGCCTCTATGTCTCGATCACAACAGTCCACCAGCTGCTCACATACGCCACCTATAGCTTTGGCTGAAATGTACGCATTGAGAGACAGTTGGAAATCAGTGGAAAGGTTAAACCGGGTTGGGTTAAACAGTCCTGTTACAGTAACTTTCAAAAACCGACGTGGATCCAAAGCTAAGAGGTGGAAAAGCCCCAGTGTTACAGTGGGTATTCAGCAGCAGCTGCAGCCCTCACGTAGGAAAACAGCTCGTAAATCTGTGAGCGCTGAGGTGTGTGCAGAGAGTGACAGGAAACAAGGCGAGGAGAGAACGTTTGATGGAGTTGGGCAAAGAGAAATAGGTGGAGAGATGTGAAGGCGGGAGTTTGACGGAGCGAGGCTGAGACAGACGGGAGAAAGGTGGGGAAAGTATTCGTGGAGAAATATCAGAGGGAGATCAAGGTTGGAAACAAAAGGCAAGCAGATGAGGACAAATGGACAGATGCAGATGTACAGTCATTGCGTTAGTGGTGGAGGGGACGCAGTGAGGACGGGGGGAGAGTGACAAGCTGGTCAGGTCAAATCATTTTACCTGCGCCTTTTATCCCTCTTTTTTTCCATTTTCTCCTTCATCCAAACACAACAGGTGACAAAATGAGTCACTTGTTTTGTAGCTATTGCCTGTTGTTGCCAAGGCAACTGGGTTTATATCTGTACCGGCCACTGTTGCTGCGTCGAAGGGTGAAACCAGGACAAAACGGAACACACCTCACTGCAAGACGTGAACGTACTGCAGGAGGAGCGACGCTTAAAGCATAACATTTTACAACCAACTCCGAGGTTGGACCGGAGCACAGTGATCTCTTTTAGCGAGAGTCAATCTGAATCACCATTTGCACATTCACCTTCTTTCCTCACTTGATAATATAACGATCTGCAACTCGCTCAAAGAAAAACCCTCTGCAGGATATTTACGACTCTGAGGCCTCAGACTCCAACAAGATATGGAGACCATTAATGTGAGTTCACACTCTTTGTCTTTTATGAACTGCCAGCTCCTTCTCTTTTAATGGGGAGCAGCTGCATGGCAGACAGAAAGTGACAGGTTCGGGGGAAAAGAAGTGCTGCTACCGGTGGGGTTCAGCTCACGAGCTTTCGAAGGATGATAGGAGTGATCGGCGGGAGGAGTTGGAATTTGTAACAGACAGGACCGCGGGCTCATGTGTGGAAGAAGCTGAGAGTGTAAACAGGGAATTACTTAAATCTTTAAATCGTCCTGATCATAAAAATCTGTTTTTTCTATATTTGCAAAAGCAGGCCTTCTGTTTTCTGATAACAGCAGCCTCTCTACTGCAGCTTGACATTATGGAAACAAAGTGTGAGCCACCTCTCTCTTGTTCTGTCATCAGCAGAGCTTTTTCTCTGATTAAACTGCACCGCATGGAGAGAGAGAGAGCAGAGTTTTCAGTGTGTGTGTGTGTGTGTGTGTGTGTGTGTGTGTGTGTGTGTGTGTGTGTGTGTGTGTGTGTGTGTGTGTGTGTGTGTGTGTGTGTGTGTGTGTGTGTGTGTGTGTGTGTGTGTGTGTGTGTGTGTGTGTGTGTGTGTGTGTTCACTCCTGTTAACCTCCTCTTCACCTCATCATCGCCACGTGCTGCTGATTAACCCGGTCAGATTATTAGGAACCACGGAGGCGGTCTATAACATAACACACAAAAACCTCACATGTGAGCTCACCACCGGTCCTGCTATCACCCTGTCCCTGTGGAAATGCCCTCAACTCTGCAGGTCTGTTAGGTCATACACTGACCGTCTGTGATCACTGAAAGTGACAGGAAAGATGGAAACTGTGCAACTCAACATACCATTTATCTTACCTCTTTTTTTTCAGCGCTTTCCTGCGATTCTGCTGTTCTGACTCTCACATTTGAAAATTGATAAAAGAAACAATCAGGCTTACCTTGGCCCAGAGCCGCAGAAGCCAGGACGGTCAGCAGGAGCGCCACCTTATTCAATTCCAACATGGTGCCCCACTCTCAGCTACAGGTGACTTTTTTTGTTTTTTCTTCACCACTGACATAAACTCAAAAATTTGAGAAAAAGAAATAACTTGTTGATTCTCCAGTGAGCTTCTCAGGTGCGAGTGATGCTGCCGGTCGCCGCCGATCCTCCTCCTGTGAGTTGAGTTGCTGAGATGGAGCTCAGGCGTTTTTAAAAAGAAGAGGCAATCGGGAGCTTGCACCAATCCAGCCCCTCTGCGCTCACCATTGGCCAGTCGAATGTAACATCTGTGTCCCCCATATCATCTTCCCAAAAAAGGTGAGGGTATGGTGGGGGTAGGGAGGGAGAGAGACACTCACACAGAGGCGGAGGGAGGGAATGTGTGGTGTGTGTGTGTGTGTGTGTGTGTGTGTGTGTGTGTGTGTGTGTGTGTGTGTGTGTGTGTGTGTGTGTGTGTGTGTGTGTGTGTGTGTGTGTGTGTGTGTGTGTGTGTGTGTGTGTGTGTGTGTGCGTGTGTGTGTTGTGTATGAGAGGGTGTGTGTTGTTGCTCAAAATAAGTAGATGTTTTCCTATTTTTCCAGCCAAGCTTTCACAAGTCTCAGTCTCTTGTGTAATTCAATTTTTACTTTTCTTGACAGTGTATAGTTATATTCATTCACAGGTGTGTGTGTGTGTGTGTGTGTGTGTGTGTGTGTGTGTGTGTGTGTGTGTGTGTGTGTGTTTGTGTGTGTGTGTGTGTGTGTGTGTGTGTGTGTGTGTGTGTGTGTGTGTGTGTGTGTGCGTGTGTGTGTGTGCGTGTGTGTGTGTGTAGCCCATTCAATTTCTATGTTCTTTACCTTACTTCTCCTGTTTTTAAACCATTCAAAGTATAGGAAACTAATTTGAAACAAGGTTTTTTTCTTGTCAGTCATGATTTTTTAGCTCTTGATTCTATATTGAATAAAGGAAGACCCTTCTTATCGTCCCCTGTAAAATGTTGTGTCCTTCACTGCCCCCGTCTGTCTCCCACTCGGTATCGGACTCTCTAACAAACACAGCACAGTGCCAGATGCTGCTCTCTCCCTGGTTTCGACTTCTGGTTCAGTTTTGTAACTCTCCAACGGTCTCTGATTGCAAGCCGGTGTGTGCTGCCAAAGAGTGGAAGTGGCGTCATATGGCATGCCATTCAGTAAAAGCTCCTCCGAACGCAGACACGAGACGCACTTATGAAGTGTATGGTACTCAGGTTTATTTGTAACATGTAAATTGATGCTATTTAGTAAAGAGGCTCGTAAATTCCTTGATAATTGAAAGAAGGTTACGTGCATCCAACTCTTTTATAAATCCCTCCAGACTGGAAATAAAAAAGGTGTTAAACAGCAACTTATCAAGGAATTTATCTTGAAAATAATGAAAGTCTTGAAAAAGATTTAGTTCTTCATTACCTGACAGTATTTAAGTACCATCTTTAGGTACCTCTATTTTACTTGAGTATTCCCATTTCAAGTGACTATTTTTCCACCTATCCATTATATATAGTGGTAATGGTAGAGTGGCACTCAGTAGAGTGCATACCTCCACCAAGGCCAAACAGTCCCTTCAAATTAAATCAAGCTGTAACAAATGTCCGACACTTACAGCTGTCAGTTGCCTAAAAACTGATATTTTTCATCAAGATCCTTGAATTATTCCCTGGGAAAACTATGAAAATGTTGGGAAAACGCCCTATCTTCAAATGTTAAAGAAGGTGAGGAAAAATCCTGCATCCGGGATCCTGGAACCATATTGCATCCTACCACCAAGTTTCATGGAAATCCATTCAGTAGTTTTTGTGTTATCTTGCTTACGAACAAATAAACAAATCGACCAACAACCAGGGATAAAAACACAACCTCCTTGTTAAATATGATCATTTTTACACCAGTACATTTTGATGATAGCAAATGTTTCTGGTTATATTTCAGATCAGGATTTTACATTATTTAATTTTTACATAAGCTAGAATACAACACAAGATTGTTCCGCCTCATTGACTTGTTAGCTCCTACAAAACAGTAGCATCTGTTCCATTTGTTAAGTTGCACATCTCTTGTTGTTGCTAACACTTATACCAAAGAGGGAACCTTACTGTGAGCCTCTCATATGGTTCCATTTAAGTACATTTAAAAAAAATATTTCACTAAAGGGTCATCACAAAATTAGACCTATTTCTTATTACCTATTACCAGCTTTAATAGCAAAACGCTGCTCACATATTGATTCATCAGTATCTAATAATGTTCGAACTCAATATAGTACATCTGTCAAATCATTTTTCATTTTGACACTTTGAGTACATTTTGCTGATAATATTTTTTTTCTTTTAGTTAAGTAGGATTGGGTGCATGTTCATATGAAGGAGTGCTTTTGCATCATTGTATCTGAGTACTTCTTCACCTCTGTCATAATTAAAGATCGCAAGCAGCTTTAACAAAATTAAAGCTACTGAAGATGATACATAATCATACAATCAGTATTTTGGATCAGAAAACTATAAGACCTGCTACGTTCTCAAAGAACCTAAATAAGTCTAATTTTATTAAAATGTCTAATAATAACCAACTGATAAGATCCTTAAATGCCCACATAACAAGGCTGCTATACGAGTAAGCTGGAAACATGGAAAGTAAATAACCATAGATGTATTTGATGAAAGATGTCCAATATGAAACATGAAATGATTATTATTTTAAAATCTGTATCTATCGCGATCAAAAGCCCTGGAATCTTTTGAGTCACACTGAGAGACAGTGCCCTGAAAATCACTCAAACTTGAGCTTTTGTGCGTTGCTCAATCAAAGCTGTGGATAAATCCTCCCTCCTTACTACTATTCACACTAAATCCTTTCACCGCATTCTCCGTGTAAGAATATCTCTCACTGGATATTAAAACAAGTGCAGCTGTCAGTTATGATTGTTCTATTCTTCGGGCCACCGCCGACTCCGGAGCTCATTTCCCAGCCGCTCTCTCGAGAAGCACAAGTAACAGAGTGGTGACAAGTCGTTGTTTCCTGACGCGGGATGGACAGGCATGAAAGACAGGGCCACTGAGCGCTCAGACATATTTCTACAACCCTCGTCAGCTCTCCTCGGGAAGATTTAATGCCGCAGAGTGAAAGAAGGGATTGACATTCCATTTCACTGACTTTCTACGCCCACTCTCACGTGTGCACACACACACACACACACACACACACAAACACACACTCACCAGGCAGTACTGCATCAGTATCCAGAAGAAGCTCCTGTGTATCATTTAAATGACCTCATCCATAAACAGCACAGCAGCCTCTCTTAGTCATTCTCATTGGAGCCTGAAACTCTGAGCTCAACAATGAGAGACCCTCCTAGACAGCCGGTAACCTGGTTATGGCTTTCATTACCAAATCAAGTCCAAATGGGAACCAATAAACAGACGTAACAGTGTGCACCCATCTGACAAATACAACTCTATGTGCATACAATGCAGCCTGGTCGCCTGTTGACCAGCGGCCGCCATTTAAAAACAGCAAACTGGGCTAGTTTTTTGGATAATCTGTCCTCCAGTGATAAAAATCCAAAAGATTATTTAACTAAAGAATATTATTTATCGGAACATGTGCATGAGTGGTGGTCCCAGGTCGTAAAACATAATAAGATAAACCTGACACATGGTTAGTCCTATTCAATGACTGTATTATACCTGTCGTCTGAATTTAGATAATATATAGACTCTATTTTTCATAGACTTCTGTCCACAAATGCAGACAAAATATCCACAATACAAACTCTGCCAGCTTGTGCATTTGGAGTCAGAGTCTGCTCAGTAGCAATCAGGGATTGGAGCCACTTTGTCGAGGTCCTGCTGATACGTGCACTCAACCAATCATGTGTCCGTCTCAGCCGTCAATCAGGACGTATCACCATGTTCATCATCAAATCATCAAATAAGTGATACAAAAAAAAATCCTGGAAAAATGAGCAGTGTGATAAGAACCACTTTGTCAATAAATGTATTTGAAGTGTACTTTGTAGTTTGGTCCATGTCCCACCAGCTAACATGGAGGAGGTGGAGTTTATGATTATACTGGAGCCAACCACCAGGAAGTGTTTTAGACATTTTGGCTGCACTTTGGGGGAGACATCACCTTTATTTTAAGACACTTTATGGCCACATTGGTAATGTTGTGTTAACCTTAAATACAGTAGATTGATTATTGCAGCTTTAATTGAAAGAAAACAAAACACACAGAACTTCAGTTTTCTTTAAGTTTAACTGTTTTTTATTGGACAACGAGAACTGGACCTTTTGTACCAGCAATTGAAGTAACTGAAACAATAGAAATGTGCAGGTGGACCAATCAAAACAATAACAGAACATTTGGATTCTCCGACCTACGCCCACTCCGCTCAGCAGCACGTTTCAGTAGAAAGTTACATGTATGAACAGAAAAAGCATCAGAACATGAAAAGTCAAAAAGAAAGTGCTGAAAATAAGTTCCATTCCTTGGCGTAATAAAAAAAGTAATCTTTGCTTGCGGAGACTGTGTCTGTCTTTTGCAAAGTAATCATAAAACAGTGTAATGCTACAGCTTTTACAAGTTCACACAAAAACTCCTCGTGCCATTCCCCTAAAAAGACATGACTCAAACCACAGGTTCTAAACAGTATCCCTCTACTGCAGCTCGACAGCACATGTAGCCCGTTTCACACAACTGAGATGGCAACATTGATCTATAAAATACAAAACAAGAGAATTGATTAACTGTACTTTTATCTTTTTTTTTATTTTTTAGCTGGGCCCCACTGGATCCCATGTGTTACAACTCTATGAGACAGTCTGTGCCGGGGTAGTCTGGGAGGTTTAGCTCGTATTTTTTCTGGATGTCATAGGGCAGGAAGCGTCCGGCCAAGAAATGCTTCCCCGTGAAATTCATGGCACACTTCTTTGGTGCTGTAAGCGAGATGAGAACGTCCGGGTTAATCCCGTCCTGACTCGGTTCTTCTATATCCCAACCTGAGAGAGACGGGACGAAAAGAGACGTTGGAGAAAAAGAGCTTAGTGATCATTTTCTGCCTGCACAGAATCAGCAGGTAGTGTATTCAGGATATGATAAGCTCACACCGAGCAGACTGTAGAATGTATCTCCCTGTGTAAACTCCAGTCAGGGAGCCAACGCTCCTGGGCAGCTGCCTGAAGGCTCATTTATCATGTGTTTCCAGCCTGAAATCCAACGTTTGCATGAACACCTACCTGAAGGCACATCCACACTGGCAATGGGGATCTTCACTTGCTTCAGGGTGACCAGAATACCAGAGAAGGGCTCCTTAATGTTGGTCCAGTCTGACTCCGGGCCCAGCATGGCATCGATCACTAGGTTGTAGGCATCGTTTATGAGCTGCACCTGAACACAACACATCTCAGTATGAACAGTTTATTCCAGTTTGCTTTTCTTAGAGACTAAGGAAAGCATGGCCTCACCAATATAGTCTACTTAACGAAAGTATCTTTATTGTTCCTGCAATTGTGATTTTTGCCATTTATCATATTTTTCTTATTTAGTCGGTGTAGTGTGCAAATCTACAAGCGTCTGTCACTGCACGCATGGAGCATTACAGTATGTGGTTGATGTCCTCTGCCCTGTCAAAGCTCCTGTTCACACCTGGTGTTAAATCACACAAGTGTCTTCTGTGATCACTTTGATCGGATCTCACTTCCCCGTTCTACTTGCAAAAAATCAGGTTCATCATTTGTGTTCGCAGAGACCAAATTATGTTGTTTTTTAATGCCTGAGTTTACAGATCGGCTGATGTCACTGTGTTTGTGTTGTTGTATAGTGTGTGTGTGTGGGTTGGGGGTCGGGGGCTGAAGGAATCTTGTACAGTTCTGCTGTGAAGAAAGATTCAACCAATTTAAGAAAAATAATCCAACATAATGTGGTTATCAGTGCTGCTATTGTGGAGGTGGCAACAAGCAATCTCATATCAATTTAAATCAATTTATATCAATATATGGACACTCAGAAGCACAATAATATGTTTGATTCAATATTAAACTGTAGGGGTTCAGATACTTAAGCTGAGCAGGGGATCCTTCGTATAGCATCCCTGATGGCAGTTCGCAGGGAAATAGAGTTGATGGAGATGAAGACTAATTATCAAACTGAACAGTGGACCCCCAACCCTGACTCAGGAGAGCTGAGGAAACAGCTTTTTGTGATATGAATTTTGCTAGATCTGAAATGCTATCCAGGAGTATGAAGCTAAACCAGCTTCCCTTTTGTTCCTGCCTGATGTTTGAGCTCCTTGAACAACCAATGAAGCACAACAGGATTTGCTGATCTAGCAAATCTGTCACGGGTCAGAGAGAGAGCGTTCAAATCCCAAAGTCACAAAGTCCTTTACTCATAAATGAGTTTGGATCAAGTGGCTACAATGAGCGTGACGAGGTGAAACCAATGGCTGGACAAGAATCATACAATTCTGAAGATACTAATCTTGAACTCCAGGTTGTGCTTCACTTTTCTATCATATATTATGTCAATAAGTTCCAAAGTTATACTCAGTCCTGTGCAAGCTTTCTTTGTGTTGCTATGTTGAGTCATAGCAACACAAAGACTAAACACTCTGTAACATTGGAAAATTCCCACTTTCTTCTTTCACTATCACTGCAAACTACTAAATCTTTGTATTAACTGTGGCTGATGGTTTTTGCAGAGAAAGAGGATTTGGATTGTGTCCGATACGTTTTACTGGAATCACATTAGGATCTGTTTTCACAGCCACTTTGGAGAGGAAGACTTTTTACAGGGACCACTAACTCTTTCATTGTTTTACTGTTATAAGCTTCTTCTTTTTTTTAAGTGAAGCTAGCCTTGAACGGCACAGAAAAGAAAATTGTATTTTTCCAGACTTTTCCCCAAAGTTGGCTTTGTTAAATACTGGTGAGATTAGAGGCCTATAATGGCCTATAATGGATGACCTGCCCAAATATCAATTTCCTATTTTTCAGGGGCCACAATCTGAAACGTTTAGGAGCAACTGGTCTGAACAAGATTCAACAATTTAGTCAAAAGCCACACAAAATCGTAACAAATTGCTCAACAACACACACTTGAAAAGTATGTTTTCAGTATCACAATAAAACTGCACTTCATGTACAGACACAACTGAGGTCCCTGCTTGTAAAATGTGTTGAAATCGGTTATTGTGTAAAAGTGCTGCCGACCTCTGTGGGGAGGTAGGAGAGGAACGGGATGTCCATCTTTTCACACTGAACCGTGAAATCCTGGTGTAGACTGTGAGAGGAGCGTTTGGGGTGGTAGATGGTGGGCTCATACTCCTACATGAGACAAGGCCACAGGGAATAAGAGGGGGGGGGGCACACCAGGGAGGAAAAACAGAGAAAAGTTAGCACAACATCTACACAGCCAATGATTTGAGGAATCGTCGACATAATTAAGTGTCGATGATGCATCGATTTAAATTTATTACATGTGGTTCACGACAACTGAAAATACCGTTAACAAGTGATCAGCAGTGGTGTTTTTTTTTTACTACAGTCTGTTCCCTGAATGAATACTTCCTTTATAAACCGAGAAGAGTAGAAATCCAGACACCTGCAGTCTGAAGAGTCTGTGATGCTCAGCAGGAAGCAGCTGTGACCTCACTCATAAAAACCTGGGTCCGGTGTCACTCTCTGTGTGTGTGTGTGTGTGTGTGTGTGTGTGTGTGTGTGTGTGTGTGTGTGTGTGTGTGTGTGTGTGTGTGTGTGTGTGTGTGTGTGTGTGTGTGTGTGTGTGTGTGTGTGTGTGTGTGTGTGTGTGTGTGTGTGTGTGTGTGTGTGTGTGTGTTTGTTTGTATGTTTAAAAATCCGTCCATCACAATACACTGAAGATGAACTGGATCATGTCTGTTGTGCTCATTTATTTTAATACAAAGGCTTTTGCTCTAAATAATGCACAACATGTTGCTATTGACTACAAGCAGAGTAACTCCAGCTCATTATTTGTGGAACGTTACTTTTCTGTTGAATTGCAAGTGAACGGTAGATTTACTGGAGTAGGCCTTCTGTACTTGAATAAAAAAAACAAAGGAACTTTATACTTCACAACGTAGTATTAGAGCCTCTTGAAGGGGAGAAAATATTGGATATTTCTTGACGAAAATAATAACATTAGAAGCATAAAGATCTCATATTACAGGAAGAATTTGTAATTTTTAAGAGAATGAGGTTCATTTTAAGCTAAGTGTCATTTTAAAGAATTCTGTTTCAGCTACAATGAGGTTTGTGGAGCATATTTAGAAGTTATACTTGAGTATATACGTTTTATAAGTAATAAAATACACACATCGGTACATCAGCATCACATTAGCATAAGTATCAGAACTGTGAAAGGATTCTGTGAGAAACGGACTATTCTGAAGAAAGAACCACATGAGGAGGAGGGAATGCTTGGTCATGGTCGACTGTATTTCGCTTGTTACATCTGCAGGATATTTACAGGGTTTCATTGTTTCTCAAACAATGAAATTGGTTCAAGATTCAAAATATTTTTCCATCTTTATTCTCGTAAAACTATGACTTTCTTTCTAATTCAATTTTGACTTTATTCTTGAAATATCAGATTTATTTTCTTCTTTTATACGGCCCGTTAAGGCATCCATCATTACACTTCAATAAATTATATCACTGTAGCTTTAAGTGAGTGACTTGTAATTAAACAAGTTTGATCTTGTATCTGTACTTTTCTTCAAGTAAAAGTATTTGAAAGTTTCTTCATGTTCATGAGAAGCAAAACCTTTGCTGTACAGGGAGGAGACTGACATCTCAGGGACAATTTCTCAGAATCCGGGTAAATAAAACTAAAACACTCTATGTGGCTCAATACCCATTGAGATAATACGTTATATGTGGTAATGTGTTTATATCTAAATCAAAAGGGATAAAAATATTTTGTATTAACATCTGGTCAATGTTTGACTCTCTAGCTGTAGCCAACTCACAAACATGGAATGATAAAAAGAGATCTGTCAGGTCAAACGGAGCACGGCCTCCTTCGGTGTCCCAAACCAATCAACTTCCACAGCGAGGATCCCCTGACATCATCGAGCTGGCAGAGCGAAAAACAATCTACTTTGTGTGTGTGTGTGTGTGCACGTGTGTGTGTACATGTGTGTGTCCGTCCCTCGGGGGGTTTGCCCTTGACCTCATCAGCAGCAAAACCATCAGGCTGTGTGAAACTAAGAGCTCCCCATGCCTGTCAGTGTCACTGAGCCCGAACAGAAATGAGCCGTGAGACGCAAACAAGCAGAGGGCACAGACGGGGTCTTTCTCCAGTTAATGCTCACAGACAGCAGGGTCACACCTCCTCTCTCTGAGGGACGGTGGTGGTGTTGTCGGATCCTGATGTCGCACACAGCTCATTAGGAACGAAGGGATGAGGTTTGCAGGACAATAAGTCTTTGAATAATGAAAAACGTTCAATACAGTAACTTAATGTTTATGTTAATTCTGGGACTGCATCACAAACTCACCCAGCTAATGTGTAAACTGGGCATAGTGTTTATATTCTGGTGACACTGTTCAACTTCTATTCTATACAGATTTGTATAATTCCTTGCAAATGCATGTTTACCTGTTTATTACTATTACTGACATCTATTCTTATTTGACTCTTTGCTGCTGCAGCAAACCACACCACATTTCTCCATTATAGGACTAATAAAGGATTACCTTATCGTATCTTAATTGAGCATCCTTCAAATGTGGTTGTTTTACTGTCTGCTGCCTCCAGTCTGTTTGAGACAGATTGTTATGATATACAAGTAACATCTGGACCAATGGTAATGGTGCACTGGACTTAGATTTTTGTTTTGATCCAACTTTAGCTCTGATCAAAGAGTATCTAAGTTGTCCGATAATGCACCATTATGTTTTTCCATATACCGAACACTGTAACTAATCACAGAGTTATGACAGACTCCGACACGACCTGACTTTGTGAACATGAACATCTTGTAGTGACGTGAGAAGCGAGTTGGCCTGGCCGCCTGCAAAGGATCTGTCTGATCACATTCACAGCTCTGCATCAGGGGCTCAACGCCATGTGTGTGTATGTTTTTGCAAGTGTGTGTGTGCGTATGTTTGTGTCTGACGTGTACGCATCCATGTCTCCGTGCTGACAGGGATCAGGTCGCACCATGAAAAACATAAACCATTACACCAGCTCCACGGTCCAGAGTGAGTGCTCGAGTTCCTTAAAGTAGGAGCAGACTCAGACTTGTGAGGTCCCTGTCGGCCAATTGTAGTGTTTGGTCAAACATTATAACAAAGTAAAAAGTAATAAAATAGCAGACAAAACACATAAATGATACCTTTTAAAAGAGGGGAATCAGCGCCCAGCTTCTTAACGTTTTTCAGGCCAAGTAACTGAGAAGCCCCTTATTCATTTCTCAAATGGCGGATTAAAATATATCACTCTCAAAGCCTGTCCGCTGACCTCATCCTCGGCCTTAAGAGGGAAACAGAGCGAGTGGGGGATAGACTCCACAGAGAGCCATCAGCCTGCCTAAACAAAGTCTGTCTAACATGGTTTCGATCAGAGCTGTAAATGCTCTGTAAATCCAGCATGTCAGACATATATAGCAAAGAGTATGGAGGCATTCCTCTATAAACCAAAGATCCCAAAAACACATATCCATTATTTCCTTTCCAATAAAGCCGTGGACTGCGGGGGCAGGCAGACGTGCACTCCAATGAACTGCACTGTGTAAAGAAAAGACACTCTTCTGGCCCTGGCCTCAGTCTGTGATGTGTTTGGAGAGGATGGGTCCTGCCTCCAAAAGCAATTTGTCTTGGACATGTCAGTCAGTGTGTGGCCTGCGAGGGAAACATCGTGGTCATGACATCATGTCATGGCTGCCGCACGTAAGACGCAGACGGCTTTTAACGAGAGTAACAAAGGCATGATATCATGGCTGTCTGAGTGCCCTCGCAGTGAGGGTAATAACGTCTCTGAGCAATTTACAGGAGCAGAAATTAAACTGTGTAAAACCTGTCTGGGGGATTCTGTGTTGGTCCTGTTTATTCCACTGTGATATAATCCATATAATGACTGTGCCAGCACCGGCCTGTAATGCATCATTTGTTGTGTGATTAAATCCATTTACCCCTGCTGGAAATCTGCTTTCATATCATCAGCTGCACTAATGCATGTCTGTACAATTGTTTACTTACAAATATGCGCAGGTGTCGGGCGCACACCAGCCCAATGGAGCCGTTCTGATCGGGACCACAGATCACCAGCACCGTCGGCTGCTTCTTTGCTAGAGAGCTGAGAGGGTAGGCCTGGTGGAGAGGGGACACGAGAGGCAAAGAAAGGGTTAGAGACGAGCTGATGACTGGGCGGATGGAAAGATGTGAGACAAAGAGATAGAAGAGATGTACAGAGGAGAAAATAGAAAGGTTAGTGAGACGAAAACAAGAGGAAGATCGATGGTCATCAGTGTTCAGTGTGATCCCTCGGACTTCAGGCCTCTTGTTCAGGGCCGGTCATCCTATCTGTGCCTCGGCCTCTGCATCGTATTCCTGCAGCATGCCACACATGCCAGACAAGGGTGGAAATGGAACCAGGTCCATTGTCTATGAGAAAAAGCCCAATCTTATTAAAATAACCCTGGCAGCATAGGGGAGAAAATACCAGTGTCCTTTGCCATGGGATGTTTCCATGTATACGCCACACTTTCCGTCTCTGCCCTGGCTGCAGCGGATTGCTGGCATCTGCTTCCTCTACTGGCCACACGTTCCATGTAAATCACCCTGGGCCTTCTGAAACAAGGCATGTATATATAGGCCTGCGCAACTGTCAACCTGAGATGACCCAAACAGAAGTTTGTGTGTGTGTGTGTGTGTGTGTGTGTGTGTGTGTGTGTGTGTGTGTGTGTGTGTGTGTGTGTGTGTGTGTGTGTGTGTGTGTGTGTGTGTGTGTGTGTGTGTGTGTGTGTGTGTGTGTGTGTGTGTGTGTTACGTCTTTATAAAGGTCGTAGCATAATTTCCTAAACCAGAAATAGAGCTTGAACCAATTCTGGCGCTGACGTCAGGAAAACCTGTCCAATTAGAGCCCAATAAATGTTTGTCGGAACATGAGTCGCAAAACAAAATAGCCTAATCCCAGTCGTAACAGCAGTTTACAGAAACACTTAAGATTACAGCCCACAAATTAAAGTGACACTATTTTCTAAGTAATAGTGTCATGGATAAATAGTGTCATGGGGAAAAAAACACAGGATATTTTCAGAAAAAAACAATAAGTTTAAAATTAGGAGTTTATATATTCAGTTATATAACAATGTAGTTGTGGTTGATTCAAAGAATGTAATGTGATGCACCTGGCGGCTGTGGCTGAGCGGTACAGTGGTCGTCCTCCAACCTGAAGCTCGGCGGTTCGAATCCCCAGTCTAAACCATCTGCATGCCGAAGTGTCCTTGGGCAAGATGCTGAACCCTCAATAGCCCCCCATAGAATAACAAAGTGCTGCAAGTAGATGCACTGTATGAATGTGTGTGTGAATGGGTGAATGTGAAACTATACTGTAAAGCGCTTTGAGTGGTCTTCATCAGACTAGAAAAGCGCTATATAAATACAAATCCATTTACCATTTACCTTTGAATATATACATAAAGTGAACATATTTCTTTTTGTATGCATTTTAAAGGCTTATTTTAGTGATTTGTCAAGATAACAGCTCTGTTATTATTTAAGCTAGTAGTCATAATTATTATTATTATTATAATTAGTTGTAATTATTTGTAGAGTTCTTTTTCAAAACAGTCATTACAAAGTGCTTCACAAAGAGGACAAATAAAATATAAAAGGCAACAAGCAACAAGCAATTTAATACATCATCACAACATCATTTAAAATGATTGGGTAAAGAAAAGCTTAAAAGAAACATTACAGCTAAAAACAAGTAAAAGCCATTTGGTAAAAGTGGGTTTTGAGATATGATGGCACTAAACACAACTAAATATTTTATTTTCTAAGTATCCTGTATTTGAAAGGGTAATTACAAGTATTGTAACAAAGTACATGTATGAGGTCTTGGCCCTGTTATTAAAAATACTTTTTGTCCCCTTTAACTAATATATTGCAATTTCTTTACATTATAAGTTGCAGGTTGTCAGGCAACTTTTACATAATTCAAATTGAGCTGCTTAATTCACTGTTGTTAATTCTTGGTCCCTTGAGCCTGAATTAGGCCGAAAATTCCTCCACTGCACATAAAGCCCATTAACATCCACTTCCACTAATGTATTCACGGCAGGAGAAAGTTCATATGGAGAAATAGGCCATTCTCCACTTCGGATAATTGGATATAACAAGACTCAGAGTGCATTAACCAGAGCGATGGATCCAGGAGGTGCGACAGCGGATGTTATCTCCCATCATAACAGCTCAGCTGAGAAATCATCACACGGACTCAATGGGCCACGGGGCTGATGGTAATATCAGGAAAGAGGAGCAGGGAGCGATGGAGAGGGAACAAGAGACAGGAGGTATAGAAACTAAAAGTGTACAACAGTAAATCAGGACAGTCGTTACTTTTCATATCTGATGAGACAGAGGCTTTTGTGAGTTTCACACTGTGTAACCTGATCTTAATGATATAACCTCTCAGTGGCACTCAGTGCAAATATGTACTTTGTCTGCTAACTTGGAGGGAAATTCTAACTCATCCATATTCAGTATGTGTTTCATCGACTAAAAAAAAATATTAGGAGGTTAAAGAAACAGAGGTAGCAGACCTGAGCAGCACAAATCTATTTATTTATGTTAACAAGGGACCAAAAAACTGTGTAGTGTGAAAGGGTTTATTCAGACCTCTCCAATAACTATTCTCCAACATGCAGCAGCAAGAAGCTATTTTCATCTAATTTCCTCCATTAAACCCACCATGAGTTAGTCAAATGCAAGTGGTTTTCCTCAGGAGGTGGAGGAAACCAAATGGGAGCTAAAAGTAGAATAAATATTAGACTTTAAATCATCTGGTGGACAGAAATACAACTCCTGATGAATTTTTCCCGCCGCTCCAAGTCTGCTGGGTACGTTCATGTGCGTCAGCATACGATAACTCACATTACCCCTAGGATTAATTTTTGCCTGTCTATGGTGTCTGTGCTGCTGAAGGTGCTGCTGAGTTTGTTTTGTAAAGGGAATTACTGGCAGAAGGACTGCAGGGTCAATGTTCACACAAATAATAAATTTCATGACTTCTTTAATCACTATTTAAAAACAACTTCCAAGTTTGACCTGATGCCTGGTGCTTTTGGATGTGTTACACCCTAATGCTGACAGCATGGCTGAGACAAAAGACAGTTGTATGGATTTATTTCTATATTTTTATATATTTTTGGGGCATTTCACCTTTACTGATGGGACAGTAACCATGAGATGGGGGGAGGGAGTGGGGAAGATATGCAGCAAAGGGCCAGATCAGAACCAAACCTGCAGCCACTGAAGCCTCAAGCCTCCATCTGCAGGGGGCCATCGCCACCAGGTGAGCCGGTCGTCTGGATTTTCAACAGTAATGATCGCTTAATCTCTTTCTTATATCAATTATATTAACTATCTTAATAGAAGTCTATCCATCCATTATCTAGACTGCTTGGCCGTTGAGGGTCGCACCGGGAGCTGGAGCCAGGCAGTACATCCTGGAGAGGTCGACAGCGCATAACAGAACCAACATGAAGAGACAAATAACAATTCACACTGCAGTCACTTCAGAGGTGCTTCTTAACCCAACCCCAATCTATATGTCTTTAGACTGTGGGAGAAGCCCATGTACCTTGAGAAAACTGACACGAGTCTATGATATACTTAATCCAAAATTGTGTGACTTTTTGAAAATCAAGTTCAAACTGCATTGACAGCGAATGTAGCCACAGTATTGTGAAAGAAAAACGATGTTTCAAAACTCTGTTTGGAAATTGCTCAGATGGTTTCCAGTGTTTGAGATATTTATGATATTTCTGATGTGTCTGCGATCTCTACAAGTGCAGCCAGATGGTTTGTTGCATCTGTTGAGCAGGTTTGGGATGTGCTTGCTACTCTTTGTCTGCTCTCCTGCAAAACTTGGTACATCTTGCTTTAGTATATATATATATATTTTATTTTAAAACATTGCATAAATGCATCAGGGGCAGTACTGTTAAACCTAATCTAACTAGAAGAGAGGAACCAGGAGGGTAGGGTCAAGGGCAGAGCAGTGCTGGGACTGACCACAACCACACACGCCTGAAAAATATGGCTCGCTTGATTGCAATACGGTCTCTCAGGGAGCTCCGCTTTGATGTAAATGGTAAAGACACATGTGCGTTCACTTTCAATCAACCTGAAACACACACTGATCCTGAGAAAACATTATCAGAGCCTTAAAAACACAAATGTACTTCCATATGCAGAGAAACAGGGCCTTTAATAGGACACTAGGAGACCAACCTGAAGTCCGGGGGCTCCTGTAAACTATCGGCTAATTTATTGCCGTGTGGTAACAAAAAACTTCTTCTGTCTCCACTAAGGTGATGAAAAGCGTCAGACTGATACAGAAACACACACACACAGTCTAGGCCTGATGGCTGTGGCTGCTGGAACAGTAAAGGGATTACTTACAGAAAACCTAAAACCAATCTGGCAACCCGAGGTGTAGGTGAGTGTGCGTGAGTGAGCACATGCTCGTTTGTGCGGTGTACTTGGAGGCCAGCAGCAGCAGGCCTGTCGTGAAATCAATGAAATCAGACTGTCTGCATCTCCTTCTACTGTAATTTTCCTTAAATAGCAGTGATGTCATGTAAGCGGTAGCGTGCTGCTGGCGGCTGTGGGCAGCAGAGATCCACGGCGTCCAGGGCCGTGTTTGTCTAGTAAGGCTACTCTGTTGGGGCTGCTAGTGGAGGGCCCGGCATGGGGCCAGCATGGGGCTGATGATAATAGAGGGGAAGTGGATGTGGTGGGTTTAATCACATACTCACACACTAGGTCTCTGCTTCTGACTGCTGCTGCCCACTGCCCGTCTAAGCTTTTACCTCTCTTTGTTTCTATTTCATGTCCCTCATTTTTAATCTCACTATCATATTTGTCGTGTGTGTCTGTCGCAGCCCAACACTGTACCTACTTTCTTTGGTTGACCAATGTGTTGTTTTATTAAACATTTATAAACCTAATCACCAATGGTGAAATAATTCAAACCAAAACAATTGAAAGCTAAATCAGCTCCATTAAGACTTAATATCAATTTCTTCACATATTCAAGACATACAAAGGAATCGATAGGACGTTTCCCACTCTCCCACGGTGAAACATATAAAGTGCAAAGGTACAACAGATAAGACAAGACATTTCCTAATACTAAGTAAACATACAGATTCACGTACAGCAGCATAAGTTTCTGATAGCAGCATAAGCATTTAGAGCAGCAGTTACTTTTCTGTTCTGTTTTGGTCTCCACCAACAATCTGGCTTTTTGGCCACTAAATGTTCAATTTAGCTAATCACTAACTTTGCTGTTTTGCTGACCAGTCGCCTGCTACAGCTGGAGTGGTATGAGGGTTGACAAAAACCAAAACAATGAGCTAAAAGTGGTTCAAAATCAAATACTCAACTATTCAATGTGGGTTTGTGATACAAGCAGCACCTTTCACAATAAACATTTGGTATTGATTTATACATCTTTAAAGAGAGCAGGTCATTATTGTATATGAGATTGATATGATGCATGTGCAAAAGATCCATTTATACTTTTAGAGCAATAGTTTCTCCCTTTTGGCTCCGTTTTGGTCTCCACCAAACCCTGGGGTTAATATCTGGCTTTTAAGCTACAGGTAGCGCAGAGCGGGTTATTCGAGTGTCCTCACTTAAAACAACTTAACAACCACTTAACCTCATGTATGTAAGTTGAACAGCAGAGTTGGGTAATGATTTAATGTGAGTTTTGTAGATACGAGTGGGAACTTTCACATTACACATACTCGACTGGTCATTTGTTAGTTAAAAATATCGATTAATTTAGCTTTAAAAAGAGACGGTCAATCAATTATGACACAAATCAATGAGAATTTCCTCAGTCTACCCTTCAGAATCGTATTGGATTTTACATTGATGTTTGCCTCTAGTGTTGGAAATATACATGGTAAAAACCAACATTCTTATATTTATTTAAATATTGTCTCTATATGGCTTTTCTATTTCTAAAGCTGTTAAAGGTGTCTTGTCTAACGGTTGTTACCACCGTCACTTATTTCAGTGGTTTCTGTAACACGTGTGCTTCTGCTTCTGTATGTTTCTCTGTGTCTTTGTCTCCTTCCCCCTTTTTCTTTTTCTCTTCATCCCTCTTCCTGACAGCAACGCCAGGTTTCATGTGTCTTGCAGCTCAGACTCTTATTCATCACAGCCCGCTGAAGAGTCCACTAAGGAAACCAGTGTGGCATGAAACCAAGCCAGTGGTCTGGTCAAAGGGAACCACATGTGTTCCCAACAGCCCTCCACAGACAGGCAGACACACACATACTCACACACATACACACACACCCTCCCTCCCTCCCTCTCTCTCTTTCTTGGCTCACCCCAGTCCAGATCACAGCAGCAGAATATAAACTGCTTCCACACCAGAGAAGATGGAGCTGTGGTTCTGGTTCTCCGTGTGGTTCAGGACTGCGAGTGCAGACTGAGCTCAGGTGTTCTGCCCCGAGGCGAGCCGCTCAAATATTTGGAGGTAAATGTCACAGAAAATAAGAAAATTTCCTCCACATAATAATCAGACACTTTGGATGGAAGTCCATGCAAATTAGGGAAAAGTGTAAGTGGCAGCAGCTGTGACTTCTTGCCCTCCTCTAACAATCCAACAGTCAAAACAGGATCACTGTTGTTTTTCACATTATCACTGACACAGGCTGTGCAGCGACGTTTCAATAAAACAATAAAGAAAATCTGATGAAATTTGCGACCTCTATGAAACAGTATGCTGACACCGTTAGGGCTATTTAATCAATTTGGTTGGCTGAGGCCTCAGTTTGATTTAATTTGACTTGAGCTTGCAACAGTGCATCTGTACTGGATGGTTTTATTTGGTTATAAATGTCACAATTAGTGAAAGGAAAATAATAAAAACTGTGTGTAGTGCTCGGCTTTGCTCTAATTTGCAAATACGAAGACCGAGCAGCACAGACGTCAGGGTGAAACTGTTCACATGGGAAACTGCTGTGGCTCGGGGGTTAGAGAGCAGTCGTCCTTAAACCAAAAGGTCGGCATGCTGAAGTGTCCTTGGGCAAGACACTGAACCCCACATGGCCCCTTCTCATAGAGAAAGTGTTGCACATAGATGCACTGTATGAATGTGTGTGTGTGAATGTAGAACTGTACTGTAAAGTCATCAGGACAAAAAAAAGCCTTTACCATTTACCAGAGCATATGATAAAATATGAAAGATAAATTGGAAAAGCTGGTGTGACAGTAGTGGTCAGATAAACACACACAAAAATACATGAAAACACACGCACGTCAGTGTAAATAGCAGCCACTGTTCAGTGGTTAGTGCTGCTGGTTCAATGGCCCAAAGATAATAACTTTAAAAACACAACAGCACATTCAGAGCATCGGTTCATTTCACAATTAAACCAAACTGCTCGGCCTATATAAACCCGAAAGCTCTAACAAACTTCATTTATAGGGATAGTAGGTGATTGGATCAGCCCATGACCACATCACTAGGGATGGATGGAAATTATGAATGACTCAAAAATATCGAAGGAAAAAAAGTAGTTTGGCTTGAGCCGTCTTCTCCTTCACTTACCTCAGGGAAATGAAATGAGGGTAAAATGGAAAATAAGAAGCAAAGACAGATGCACTGACATTTTCTGGAGATGTGGAAGTTGTGTACTGACCTTGGTGATGGCGAGGGCGCACGCTTGTCCCCAGATCTCTATCAGCTGCTGTTGTCCAAACCTGTAGTCCCTCACCAGCTCGGTCTCAATAGCTACCGCCTCCTCTTTGCTGTGGGACACAGAGCAGCGGGTGAGAAAGAGATGCAACATGTTTGTTCATCGTTAGCATCCAAACAAACACTCTGAGCCTTGTGCACAATTCATTATCTGCAATGTCTTTGTTCTTTGCTTTAATTTGAGCTTTTCACTCTTTTTGGTTTACATGCCGTTTCTTCAATATCAAACCACCACTGTTATAACAATGTCATATAACAAACACACAAACTCTATATGTGTATAAATTGTGAGTGGATTATATTATGTACATTTTTATAAAAAGAATGATTCCCTATTTTTTGTATAGTTTTGTTTGAGTATATTGTTACAATGTATTATCTGGTTTGTCATGTGCCTAATACTTTGCTGCTGTGGTAGAGGAGTTTCTCTCTATCCATTCATCTATGTAACACTGCTGTATGCTACACCTTTCTATCACACAACATTCACACAAAGCCATCACTTTGGGGGTGAGTGTCTTGCCCGACGACACTATGGACAAGCGGACTGGAGGAGCCAGGGATCGAACCACCATGGACGACCTCCTGAGCCACAGCTGCCTTATGCATATTGAAAATATTCCTGATGCAATGAGCAGTGTTACATCTCTGCTGTGTAGCAAGATAGTCTTTTGTTTGCTTGTTAGCTTTGTTTAGTTGAGGAAGTTAACCGTTAACATTAATACTTAATTTTTTATAAATTGTCAATGATGAAACTTTGGTTTTATAGTGTTTATTACTTGTTTTTCCACCTCTCGTATGTTTAATTGGTTTGTCCTGCCAATATATATTTTCCAACTGTTTGTCATTAGTAAGGTCAGTTCCGTGTTGACGTCTAAGCTTCTCTGTTGCTGTTTATTTTTATGTTTTTTCAGTTTTGTTCCATTTGTGGATTCATTTTAGGGCCTAGTTTGATTGATAATCACTTTGTGTATTGTTTCTTCTCATTTTGGGAGTAAATGAAAAACTGTTTTTAAATCCAAAACCCTGATTCCTGTGTTTCTCTGCTTGGTCTCTAACAGAGCTTGACTCTACATCTATAAAGCAGCAGGCCAACACTTCCACGGGCATTAACAAGGGCACTTTCAGTTTTTACGTAACACATAATTTGTCTGTTTACATACGGTGTCAAATGGTCATTATAGATGATCGGCTGAAGCTACAAGTGTGGCCGGAAGGTTTTTAAGAGATACACACATGAGTAACGGTCTTCTCATAACAAACCTTAACAGCGTCTGGGAAATGTGGCCATGGAACTCAACAGAACAATTTCACATTTGTGTGTGCTATACAGTTTAAGGACACAACCTAAAGTTTATGTACAAGTTTGGACATCATTTACACACAGTTTATATGTGTGTTCAAATATCCTTCTGAGCCGATCCCCAGAGGTGTGTGTCTGTGTGAATGTGTGTGATGGATGCAGTTAGCCTCACAAAGCAGTGGGCAGGAGACATTGCACAGTGCTGTCGCCTGTTATTCAGAATGTAAAGAGCAGGAAGAGGCTGAGGGGGAAATCCACCCTGAGTCCCTTCAGCTTTAAACATTCTGAAATATCCCTATTACTCTACAGACACCTGGTGGTCGTCCTCTGTACTGCATGACCTGAACCCTGAAACAGCTACTTTCAATTGTCGTCATTACTGTGCTGTGCTGCCTAATTACTCCAGAGCCATTCGAGTGAGATTGGATATTTGTGTCAAACTTATTAAAAATCATTTATCAGAGTGCTGCTGAACAATAAGGGCACATAGCAGGAGGATCAATGCACGAAATCAATGTTGTGCTTTTAATCAGCGCAGACTCAACAGGGTCACTCCACTCCCTCTCAGAGACGTTCAAGGGCTGTGTGTGTGTGTGTGTGTGTGTGTGTGTGTGTGTGTGTGTGTGTGTGTGTGTGTGTGTGTGTGTGTGTGTGTGTGTGTGTGTGTGTGTGTGTGTGTGTGTGTGTGTGTGTGTGTGTGTGTGTGTGTGTGTGTGTGTGTGTGTGTGTGTGCACTGATCCTGATGGTAAATTGAACCTCCACAAACAGAAGATTTATAATATTCCATAGTTAAACATGTACATAATCTGAGCACAGATTATCTCCAGAGCAGATTTGTTTTAAATGGGTTTGCAGAATTTCAGTGAGGTCAGCACTTGCAGTATATTTATGTACACAACCATTATTCTAACTGTTCTAAAAGAATTTCAGCTTTAATGCAGTGCAATAATTATAACGCTGGCCAAGGCTGTTGCGTCATAACTATTGTGCAGCTTCATCCATTTTCCAGGAAGACAAATCACTGTTACTGTTCTGTTTGTGCAGACCAATTACAGTGAAGGACTGTATCTGAATCTCTACATAATATGTCCTTGCTTGTTTGTGTGTGTGTGTGCGCGTGTGTGTGCGTGTGCAGGCGAGCCAGTGTTTCCAAGTGGGGCTCCTGGCATTTACCTGAGCCAGTGGAGCGACAGCAGCTGTCACCCACAGCTCACCTCAGGGAAGTTTCCTGAGTCGGTGTGACAAGTTGATCTTTGGAAAGTTCACCTCAGTCCACAGGGTTCGCCCTATGTTCCGCTGCACCCATTAGCACCAGAGCTTCTTGCCGTTTTCCCTGAGCTGAATTGATTCTACAACAGGACTGGGAATTGAATTTGTCTGCCTCTAAGGGTCGCCCGGAGAAAAGCCCGCCAATCGATGTGTTGTTATTTTTGGGTGGAGAACCTAGGGACAGTGCTGCTGCTTGAACAGGCCGCTACTATTGATCCTTAACCTTGCTGACCGAACAAAGTGCTCTGGGTGTTCCGGCTTTAGCCAGGAGGTGCTGCCACAAGGGAGCAGCACAGTGTTCAGGATGGAAGATGGCTGACACACACTGCATGTGTTTTTTTTCACCATTTACCATCTCTGATCCTGCTGATTACAATCTTTAATCAGGCATTCATTTACTTGAAGCTACTGAAGGACATTACACATAACCTATTATTCCATTTAAATTTGCAAGTAGCTTCTGAGGCTAAAGGAAAGTGGGCAGGCAGATATATGTCACCCAGACCTGGATTTAAGAAAACTAAAATAGCACACAGGCTTTATTCTCACACACACACACACACACACACACACACACACAAACACACACACACACACACACACACACACACACACACACACACACACACACACACACACACTCACAGACACACTGGAGATGCTGCTGACCCCATTTTAGTTTGAAAGTCAGGCAGAAACAGAGACGTTTGAAAACGATGCTGTAAATAACTATTTGCTGATTGGGTCTTTTTGGTCACTGGTAGCTCAACAGGGATAATAAATTGCAAATGTTGACCCTGTTGTCTTTGCTAGCAGCTATTTTACAATGATGTAACTGCTTACATGCGTGGGGGAAGAGTAAATACTCAGTGGCATGCTCAGTGGGCATGAGTGGTCACGTGATATGCGTTGTCAGGCATGTTAAGTGTGGACAGGGATTCAAACAGATAACAGACCCAAAACATGTGGACAGAGATGTTTTAGTTTGAAGATGCCATTTAACAGGCTCTTCTCCATATCTCTTCTTTCCACCAAGTTTCATAGTAATGCAGTAATTTTTGCATAATCTTGCTCACAAACCTACAACTCAAATGACGGGTGAAAACCTAATCTCCCTGGTGGAGGTAATGAGCTCTTATGAGTAGTTGCTTCTGTTGCACCAGTCGTGCAGCAGCCTGCGGCCTCTCCCCACTGGGAGAGATGATTTCCCCGAGCGCTGGGGTGGGATGTGCTTCTGCAATATGTCATATTCATTGTAGCACTGCTCAACTGTGATCACAAGCTGCTTAATGAGTCTGTTTACTTTACACATGAGATAAGGTAAAATGAAACTTTAATGGCCCCTGTGGGGAAATTGCCACACTGCAGCAGTACAAGACAGAAGCATAAATGCAAAAATAATAATGATTTTAGAAATGATCGAGTAGTGGAGGGGTCATAAAAACACCGAAATGAAAAAATTATGTCGAGCAATCACAAAGTTATCTTTCATAATACCTTCTTATTGTTTCTGCAAAATATAAGCATATTAGTTGTTAAAAAAAACATAATTCAAAAATGTAGCTAAAGAGCTGTACATGGAGAATACCATATATATATATAACATATTACACAATCCAGTGCAACAGCACTACAACAGATCAGCACACAACCACGCCCATGTAATGCCGACCTCTAATTACATGTTACTGTATATATTCTGAAGCTGTGAAGTGTCCTTGTATCATGAGAGATGAGAACTAGTGCTTCTGTTTTTCTAGCTCTGAAAGACTGAAATAGCCACATTTCACCACCCCCTCCCTCTCTGTTTGCCTAATTTCCACCTTTCCAGGAGTTCTGCTGGTGAGATATGGAGCCGAGCTGAAATAACTTCCATTTCTATTACAATCTAGATTTAAATGCAAAAAAAATCACACGGAACTCATTTTGTTTTCTCTCTTTCCTGCAAGTTTAAAAGGAACAATTCCATGACACTTTTATTTCATTAGTGATGTTCTTTCAATGTTCTTTAAATATTCTATTCTGATTTATCCACGGTGCAGCCCTGTCTTATCCACCTACTCCAAATATACTGTTGGGTAATTAACTGAATTGTACCCACCACAGTAAAAGGCCAGGTGCAATGGGAGCTGTCGTGGTGTGTTTAAGAGCAGGTAATAATTAGTCAGACTGCTGCTGTGGAGGGGACAGAAAGAAAGAAAACACTGTTATTAGGTTCCATCGTCTTAGTCCCTCCTCTCCTCCACTGTCTGTCCACCTCCTGCTGCATTTATGTAGCTCTCAACTACCTCTGATGATACTTCAGGCCTTTTAAACACTAATTAAGCACTGCAACAAAGGGCATCTTGATAACAGGGAAACTGTGACATTTCCATAGAATTTAACGTCTTCTTTGTTGCTGTCTATCACAGTTAATTGGGGTTAAATTAGTTAAATGGGGCCTAAATATATCTTCCGAAACACATATATATATATAAATATCTACTTGAAATGTTTTGTGTTTGTTACACCTGCTGTTCTACTGAATTGGCACAGGCATCAGTGGAAACTGAAACATCCTCAACATGACTCAACATCTCAGGACTATACAGAATAATATCTCTTTTGATGTATGTCACAGCTATATGTATACGTCTGCTCTTAATTCAGGCTACTAATATAATTTAAAAATTGTATAATACTCTCATGATGACAAATAGGATATTGCATTGCTTCTTTTTAAATATCAAAAGAAGCTTCTGCACTGTGATGCTGAAATAGCTTGACCTGAATGTGCATCACATTCTGAAGACCCTGCAGTGATCTCCACGCTGATTTCCCCTTTCAGTCACACACCTGGTTCTCATTTGATCCCCAACTCATTCTCCCTAGTTTAACCCTTATTCATTTTCGTTCTCCGTCTTCCTCTGCCTCTCTCGACCTCGTATTTCTCCATCCTCTGCTCTGCTTTACACTTCACCGAGCCAGGGTGACGGCAGATGGAGGGGTGACAGGAAAAGATGCGTGCAGAGAGAAAGAGAAAGAGAGAGAAGAGAGACCGTGAGAGAACATGGGAGATGACTCACCCTGGCTGATGTAATTTGTTTTGTGGGTTTTACATCAATACCTGAAGAATGCCTTTAGAGGAAAAATGCAGAAGCCAACTATAGAGGTGAGGCTGCAGACATGTCATCACTACCCTGCACTAATCTCATTAGAAGCACACAGCCTCGTTCCAGCTAAAAGGTTTTGGTGGTAATTTGGGCATCGTGCTGATGGACCGTCGTGGTTCTGTTCTCCGCAGCATTACAGCATGCACTATGTTGCTGGCAGAATGGATCCCCTGCTATCTAACCAGATTATCTGTGGGTTTTTCCCAGGTGCGGGTGTGCATCTAATTGTGTGTATTAGTGTCATCTCAGGACACCTTTCATCATCAGGCAAGCCTCCTGGAGGGGGCCCCCAGGAAGTCCTGCAGCCTCCAGCTAAGAGACCATGTTACAGGGAATAATGGGGGGGGCTGGATGCTTCGTCCTCGTTCAGTAAAATGAGAGTAAAATAGAAAATGACTTTTATAAACGCATCAGTGGGAACACCATAAGAGAGGGGTGCATCGGGGGAGGGGTTCCTGAAACCAAATATTCGCAATAACATGAAAAGGGCCTATTTTTGTCTCTGAAAGAAAAAAGTACATAACTCAAACACAACAAATAGGAAACAGGTGGTTACATAAACTGAGCTCAATTGAAAAATCAATGATCCACAGAGATGTATGTCTGAGTGTATGAGTGTGTCAGTGGGTATGTGTGTATCTGTCTAGACTTTCTGAGTGTATAGTTTATATGATGGGTTTTTGAGGTACCTGGCTAAATGAGACATTTTTTATTTTAATTTAAATATTTGCAAACACAAAACACAAATCATGGACTGCAGATTAAAATGTTCCCTTTATGGCACATTGACATGATTGACCCTGGTACTTTTGTGCATTAATGTGAATTAACTCATTTGAAATAGAATCGACATAAGTGAGTGGGGCTCATTACAACTGCTATGGAGTCAAATAAGGATCATTAACATCATGACCTTGGGAAAATATTCATAAATGATTTCACAGCTTGCAGTTGTATACGGTATCACCTTGAGTGAGCAAATTTGAAATTGTGAAACTTGAATCACACAAATTCAAGTTTTTATTTTATTTGATCATGTTATTTTCTGACTACAGACAAAGAGACGACTGCACCAGACACTAGACCAACCATTTACGCCGCTGCCATATTTGATCAAGCAAATTGTCTGTAATCTATGTTTTTATTGTTGTGATTCTATTCTATTCTATTCTGTTACTAAAATATAATTCTCATTCACACTTTTATATTATAGGCTTTTATGAATAATAATATACATCTGGCTTTATACTATATGACTCTTATATTACTCTTATATTGCATACTTTTTCACCTTTACTATGTTTCATTTGTTATACTGCTTTAACATCTAAACATGCATCCTACCCTATCTTATAAATGTCTTTGTCTGTTGTTATGATTCGTTTGTATTTGCCGATTTTGCTCAATTTTTCTCAATGAGTGACCAACGTGTTGATTGGTTAGTCAGTTACAAATATCCCTGCACAAATGTTTCTTACACATGCACAAAATATTTCTATAGTGGCAAATATTTAAATCATGCATTCACATATTTTTTTTATGTGCAAAAAAAGGTGGTATAGAACTGCATGCTGTGAAATTATCTATGGACACACAAGCTCAAAATTAGAATCACTGTTACTCAAAGTCACTTGTTTAGATTTTTAGGAGCCATAAGATACATAGTGTTTTTCAGGCGGACCAGGGGCTGCAGCAGTGTGTCATGAACAGCCTCAGCTGGCAGATAGGAGCTGCTCCACCATATGGTCCCTTTCTAACTGCCCAGCATGAACCCCACTGCTCAATTCTTATCCAATCAGGACGCTGTTTCAAGTCTCCTTTGGTAATAATTTAGCCCTGGCTATATGTAATTTGTTTGTGTGTGTGTGCGTATGAGTGTGTGTGTGTGAGACACAGAGGGACACAATCACATCCATACGACGTCTTCACCGGCATCATTCTTTCAAATCCGGCTTAATCAGTTTATCTGTCTGCTCGTGTTCCTCATATCCGGTACAACGAGACGGACATTCTTTAGATGATCTCAATCAGTGGCTCCTGCATTTTGCTCTCATAACTCATGGTGTCGCAGAGCAGCCATGCACCTGTGGACATGAAACATGGATGGATTATTTTGAGGCGAAGCCACAGGTGCTGGCAGGCTCATGTAAGTGCTTTATTTCCTCTGTGTGAGTGTCTTCAAGATGCTAATGTCCATCCGTGGACATTGGGTTTACTTCTCCCTCATACTTAGATGTCACATGGTTGTTATCTAGATGGAGGAGCATCCATCCACAAACACACACACGCACGCGCACACACACACACACACACACACACACACACACACACACACACACACACACACACACACACACACACACACATACATATATAGCACACGCATATGCATTCAATCAAAAAAACATACACCCCCACTTCACCACAGGTTGCAACACCCTGTGGCCTCCTGAGTGCTCCTTAATCCTTCCACTTTATCCAGAATAGCCACCTCCGCCTCTGCTTTAAACCCTGCACCCCCGCTCTGAGACCTTGGGCCATCAGCATCACAAATTGTATGTTGTCACATCTGATTCCTTTTCACTGTGGCTGGGTCTCGTCCTCTAGGTACTGGAGATGGAGCACAGTGGCTAACACGATTTCTAAGCCCGTTGACCAGGACACAGCCGACCGCTCACGTGTGTTACCATGTGACCTGAACTTTAATAACGACAATTTATCAGTGCCCTGCTCTTTAGGAGGAGCAGCTTGTCTCTGGTGAGGGACTTGACCCGGCTAGAATTATATTTATGAATCTCTATCTCTCTGATCAGGAACTGACCCTATGTACTCAGACTGACTTCACACCCAGCATCAACAACTATCAAAATCCTTTCAATCATTTCTTTTCATTAGAGCTTCGATTCAACACTGTTTATTTTATTCAGTATAGATGGGAAGAGGTTGACCTCATTTCTCTCACTAGTGTCCCTTGTGCACATCCCTGGTGCCATAGCAACAAAGTTGCCATAATCATCATCATCAAAAAAAATTTCACTAGGCCCATTTATGTCAAAGGAAAAGGAGAGTCACATTCAGTAGCTCACCATAGAAATACATTTCAACATTGACCAGATCAGCAGTCACATTTTCACAGACAATTCTTGCATCAATAAGGACACATGCTGAGACACTACTGGATGTGGTTTGGGGATTGGATTCGCTTTGCTTTTTAAATCAATTCATATAGTTTCAAAATGAGATTGTTGTCCCATGTCTGAACAAGGCTTTTGACTTCTTTTCTTCAATTATTTAGGTTATTTTCCCTATCATGAAAGTGTAATTGATATGTTGAATGACAACGTGTGAAGAGAAAGTTGTCGTTTTGAAGAAACTGCAGAAAAATATTATCCAACTGTCTAGTTCCTCTCGGCTCTACTGAGTATTTCAGTGTGTTCTTGTGTGCTAACAGCTTAGCACTAGAGTCCACACAGATAGATAATGATAATAATAATAGATTTAAATATATATAAAACCTCTCAAGAGACCCAAGGATGCTTTACATGTGTCAGTGGGGACAAAAAGAAGACAAAAAGAAAAGAAAGTAATTTGCACAGAACAGGACAGAAATAAACAGCACTACTGGCAGGTGGAGCACTAACTGCGGCCAAAGGCAGGTGGTGTTTGAACAGTTTTTTAAAGATGTCCAGAGATGCAGCGTTGCAGATTTTGGCAGGGAGAGAGTTCCAGAGGGGGGGGGGGCTGCAACACAGAAAGCTTTGTCTCTGCAAAGGATTGCAGCTTGGTGTTGGGGATGGAGGAGGTCAGTTAGATATGGTGGGGCCAGGGCCTGGAGGGATTTATGTTTGATGCAGGCCTTGATTGGGAGCCAGTGAGATGAATGAGGGTCATGGTGATGTGCTGCCAGGGTTTAGTGCAGGTGAGAACCCTGGCGCGGTGTTCTGCACACACTGAAGTCTGTCTCCATTACAGTTATCCAGGCGGCAGGTAATGAAGGCATGAATGAGGGTTTCTGCCACAGAGTCGGGGAGTGAAGGCCGGAGTCTGGAGATGTGTTTTAGAACGAAAGAAAGCAGATTCAGTGACAGGATTTGATGTAGGATTGGCAAGAAAGGGGGCGGAGTCAGGAATGACACCCAGATGGAGCAGAAGTCAGTGACGAGGAGGAGATCTCCAACCTTCCAGAGCTCAGTCTTCTTACTGTTAAGTTTATGGCTAGCTGGTGAACATAGTGGAAGGTTAAGTAGCCAAAGAGACAGATATTTATCTCAGGAGCTGGTGGAGAACAAAAAAGAGCTAAAAATAAAGGTATAGTTGGATTCATTTTTTGTACATATACCTTAATAACTTTTGCAGCTGATATTGCATCATATTGGCTGGACAACAAATTCACCACATCATCTTAACAGCTGTTTATACAACATTTAAGAATGTCCCTTAGTCCCTAAGAAAAACTGTTATTACAGGTGAAACAATGTTTTCTATTGGCTACTTTCCCTAAACAGCCATCAATTTCACAGCGCGCCTTGAACCAGGAAGGAAATTCCTTTTCACTCAATAGTGACGACTTCATGTGTTAAAGCATTCAAGCACAAGTAAAAGGACACAATCCCTCAAGTTCCACCCACAAATATTGCCAGATGTGTTTGTTACAGGCACCAGCTCGTGCACCATTCTCTTATTCTCCACCAGTTCCACAACATCTATATTTAAAACACAAATTCTCAGTTAAACAAATGCTCATTGGTTTCATTTTAACCACCATCAAGGTACCCAGCAACATAAATCTGGCCAAATGCAATCAGATGTTAGTATACTAATATAGAAAACGCATAGAGCCACGGTTGTTGTGCCAGCTGGAGCTGAGAGAGGCATGGAGGTGTCGAGGAAGCAGTCCCCACCATGCAGCGATCCTCATGAGTACTGGCTGTTCTAGCCAACAATCAAATGGTATCTACCCCATCTTCTCCGGCTGCTCGAAGCGTTCCCCTACATGATTGAATAATGGGTCTTGGATTTTTTTTTGCAAGACTGAGATGCAGCGTAGACTCGGATTGAAAGAATATAACTCCCTTATCATTCTATGAGATTGCGATGAAAATGAAAAATTTAGGAAAGCAGAGGCAGAGACAGCGAGGTCTATTATGACACCATAATGAAAGCAAGTGGAGGATAGACAGGGAAGGTGGAGAGGCAGAGGACAAGGGAGCAGCGGAGGAAGTGACAGGGCACAATTAGAGCTGCTGCCACCGGCATGACTGAGACAACGAAGGAAGACTAATACAACCCTGCCACGACCAGGGCGCTCTTCCTCCAACCCTCTCCGCTGGATGTGGCTAAATAAATACTTTACTACCAGAGCATAATGCTTTAATGTGGCAGCATGAGACAATGTTTAATCAGTGTCAGTGATCTTATCATTATGTGGCTAATGTTGACATCAAATTGATAGAACCACTGAAACCGACCAGTGGTGAACAACATTCTGTTTGTGGTTTTTTCAGATGGGTCTATAATCTCATGAGGCCTCTGTCTGCAGCTTTTACACCCATTTGGCTCCAGATGTCACGGCTGGTTAGCTGCAGGACACAGTGCAACTGCAGAGTGGGGGAAGCATAGAAGGAGGACAAATATGGAGGAGGAAGGATATAGCAAAACAGAGGAGGACACAAGTCCACACACTTACACATCATACATACTGCTACAGAGGGAGATATGAGGACTATTGTAGAATGTATGTTAATAACTGCTTGTGCACAAATGTAATTCGACCAATTTTTCCAATATTTTTCCAATAATGCAATTTAATAATTTGAAGTGCAGCTAAAATCAAATCATTGAATTCTAACATGCTGCATCCTGCCGTTCACACTATGTTTATATTTTTACACCTTTATATAAATATATGTTGGCAAAGCTTTAAACGATTTCATTTTCATTGCACAACTCAAGTTGATCATCTGTACCAGCTGCATTAATTTGACCTTTATTTGTTTCCCTACAATGTGACTATGACCTTTATTTTTCTTTATTGGTTAATTTGACCTCTTTCAAACTGAGGCTTAACCTTGAGTTGATGCCACTCTTGCTCCTTCACTGCCAGCTCCTCCTTCTGGGAGGGGCATCAGGGCAGGTTCAGTGGAAAAATGATGGATTCACAAAGAGGTCTGCAGGTCTCACATTATTCTGTCAGTTCTGATAGTGATGACATAATGAGGATTGTGTTGTATTCTGTTCTATTTAATGCTCAAGACAGAAAAAACATAAATTCATATTTTTTTTCATGAAATGTCTCTGCTGCGGATGGAAGCTCCTCCAGCAAAGCATGTAGCCTTGTTTCATCTTTGGATACAAAAGACGACTCATTCAACTAATCTCCTCTTCCTGCTTGCACTTTTCATGGATTGTATTATTATTTTGTAGCATCGCCAATAAAAAAAAGCAAGACGAGAGAATCCAAAAGCAAAGCCAGGGGGGGACAAAAGGAACACAATGCATCTGCTGCAGCTGAAAACTCTTCACTTTTCTTTGAACTCCCTACTCATAAATCGCTCTATCTCTTCCTGCCTAATCATCCAATGATGGAAACAGAAAACACTCAGATCGGAAACAGTCGAGAGCACCTGTGAGCTTTCAAAGCCTCAATCCCTCAATAGTGCCATCTCTCAATTTCTCCCGCCCTCATGTTTAGCCAAAAGCCTTCACACCATGCAAGAATTGGTTTCTGACACAACGGCAGACCCACACCAATGCACCTGCACGCACACACACAGACACGCACAATGCACAGGCTGTGCATAATTGATGAGCACAGCGGTAGCGGGAATCATGAGAGGACCAGAGAGCCATCACATTGAAATTGGCATTCGGCCGACCTTTCGCAGCCATGCCGCCATGTGTGTTCGCATGCGCATGTGTGTGTGGGCACTTGTGTGTGGGAGTGTTTACGACCCATAGGTGGCAGGGGGGGATGTTTGAGAGCTGTAAAGACACGGAGGGTAATGGCAGAGATGATGAAGAGAGTATTCTTCAGGGATCCTTTGAACGAAAATAACAATGATGATGGAAGAGAAGAAAATAATGCTGAGACGTGAGGAGTCGTCTCTAATGAGAACGGAGCAGCTACAATAAACCTGAACAAACAGGAGAGACCGGCCTCGGAGGATCGGAGGGATGTGAGTCAATCGCTCAAACATGAACCTCTCCTCTGGTGGCATTTCACATGAGCAATTAGTGACAGGATGTTGTGTTATTCACACGTATTCACCTAACGCATGCAACAGCTTCACAACTCCAAAAATGCATATTAAATTCTAGCTGCCACTCAAACTTTGTCCTGGCTCCAGACTGGCCGTTGGCGTTGTCCCTTGCTAAAAGGCGAGCGTGTCTTTTAAAGGTCTGCATGTGCAGCTGTAACCTCGGGCAACCGACGGCTTTTAGCGCTGACAGGCTCGGCTGTAATGTATGCACATGTGGCATTTCCCATACATTAGGAACAGAATGTCATACAAGCTGTGCAGCCCGGGGAGCCGAGCAGGGCGTGCTGGGCGAGATTTGGTGGATTTCTGTGCGCATGTGTCTGTGTGAGTCCCTAAACAAGGTGCTCAGGTTAAAACGGAAGTGAGTTGAATCAATCTTCATCACCTCCCTCTTTATTATTCGGTAAAAGAGCAACAGCAGGGTGGGGGGGTTCAGATGAGACATTGAGGAGGAACCTTCATGCAAAGCCAGCTTCTGTCACTGTTGCAATCAGCCTCATCTACTCACACTGGTTTGAATCACTAGAACCATCTGGCAGATATTAGACTCTGGTTACTCATAAAAAGAGAACGTATAACATTAGCTTTATTCGTCCACTTGGACTTTATGCAGTCAGTGTAGCTGCTGCATAATGATAGAAACCATTATCTCTGGTATCTAATCTCTAGCGATCCATGAAAGAAAGATAAATCAACAGGAACTTAATTCAACTGTCACCACTTAAAAATCCACACTCTGCATGTTGACGTATTCTTCGATGGGCACATGTTCAGGTTCGGACTACTCACGTCAAGATGTTGCTCAATTGTCCTTATCCATCCTAACCCTTGAGTCCTGGGCTGTTTTGTTTCTGTTTTTATTTTTTTTACTTTGACATTGTATATCATCATATTGGACCCAAAAACCACACAAGTCACACAAGTCACATCACATTTGATCACGCCTGTGTGACTGCAGACTCCAGAGGGTTAAATGATCAATGCAGCAACTATGAGATGCCAGATTTCAGCTTTTTGTGAAAAATGTTGATCATGATAGAGAATGAAGGACCGAGAGATGAGGTATAATCGATTGTGAGCTGGCAACCGTCAAATTCCACCTGCATAAAGCTTTGCTTAACACCTGCAGCCTGGCAGCATCAGTGGTGGAGTCTGTGATAGGCGGCCATTAAATTGAACCAGAGAGTGTTTATTATTTAAACATTTGCACCAAATCAATAGCAGTTTATATTAGGCATAAATTCAAGTGGGCAGGTGTAAGCTTGGTTAATTTAGGATAAAATGCTTCTAAAGTAAATGAACGTGTAGCTAACATCAGCAAAAGAAGGAAATCAATACAAACATATCTCCAGTTTGCAATTAGCTGTATGAGAAATATTTACTAATTAATGAATCCCTCAATTTTTTATGAGTGGATCAAGAGAAGGGTTCTTGCTGCATCTGGGTTATTAAGACGTGGACATTATTAAGTGAATTAACATCAGCTCATCCTTCTGATCTGTTGTTAAGGCAACATGTTATTCTGAAAATCCTGAACAATACAGACAGGTGAGCAGCCGTCTCTCGGGTTCTATCCTCAAACTCTTGAGTTGTGTTGCACAAATGAGTGAAGGACAGATCTAAAGATTCTCCAGTGAGGAGTGGCTCACAGCAGATGGTTCATCAGAGGCGAGAACTGTGATAAAAGTCCAGTTTTAGTGAGTTTAGACATTTCAGCAAACACAGTCAAGTTGCAGTTGCTGGTGCATATATATATATGTGTGTGTGAAGGAAAGAGATGGAAAACAAGTTCACAGATTATTTTAGACATCTGACAAAAATAACCTCCACCAAAGATAAAAAATAAAATCTAAACCCTTGCATTCTTCTATTTGAGAATCCAGGTGATACTCAATTAGCTAAGTCTGAATAAACTGGAACCAGAGTGTGTTCTACCAAAATATAAAGATTTTATTTACATTGCGTGATATAAAATAATTATCTTTGTTCAACTAGATCACAGTAAAGTAGGCCTTAATGTAGGCCACACTAATGGAGGGATGGGGGGCAAATTGCCCAACTCAACCCCCAAAATGAAACAGTTTTCACTGTAGAGAAGGCTGGCGTTGACTAAAAGAAAAAGGTGAAATGGTCACAAAATATGTTGCCACATTATAACTAAACTACCACTACACACACAACAATGTCAAAGAATTGGATCAGGAGAAACACTGCTTGGCTCATGTAATAGAAGAAGCACATTAATATTCAGGAAAAACGTTTTACAAAAAAATATGTAATGTAAAAATAAATATTGCTCCTTGCGAAACTGGAAGTCATTTCCTTCCACAAATTTATTCATTTTGCTATATTACGATTGATTAATTATGTTATTAAGGATTACGAGGATAAACAGAGACACAACAACAAAGAATTCCAGTTCATTAAGTTGATTCATGAACATAACACAAAGTGTGACAACAAAGGCTTGTTGAGGGTGCGTAGAGTTTCACACAAACATGACAAAATTATGAAAATAAATAAAACAGAAAAATAGTTAACATTTGATAGATTTTCACAGTTTCTGTAATTTCTTTAATAAACACTATTCAAAGAGGCGACAAAACTGGCACCAAAGACACTCAGCTTCAAAATAAAATGGTGAAGAAGAAAGGCAAAGTTTAATAACAATAAGTGAGCAACAAATTCCATCTACTCTGTGTGTTGCAATGAATGATGATTCAGGTGCAAACACAGTTTGAATTTGTCACAGTAAAGACTATGTCTGCAGGCTGTTAGATCTGTGTGGGAGCGGGTGGAGATCTTTCGTTAATATGTTAATGTGTGTTCAAGATTATGTTTGTACCGTCTTTGTGTGTGTGTGTGGTGTGTGTGTGTGTGTGTGTGTGTGTGTGTGTGTGTGTGTGAGTGTGTGTGTGAGGACCATTTTTTAGCATTGTCCTGTGACAAGGACATTTTTTGAAAGTGAAGACATATTTACTCTTCTTCAAGGTGGGTTTGAGGGTTAAGACTTGAATAAGGGTGTGATTAAGGTTAAAGTTATGTTAGGGTTAGGGTATGTGGCCAGGGGCTTGGAAATGCATTATTTGAGTGAGTGTCCCTACAAAGACAGAGCAGAAGGGTTAGGGTTAGGCTTTGGGTTAGAGTAATGGGTGGTTTAGTGTGTCCTTAATTTGGCTCCAAACTTTGACAAGTGCATGTCTCACTGAATTTGTCCGACAGCCTTCACCTCACTGCAGGTGGATGTGAGTAGCACAGAAATAGCAGTCGAAGTATGTGATGGCTGGTCATTGAGAGTTTGACCCATTACCTAATATACCCATCCATCCTCACAGTGTGTTTGAGAGATCGACACCGGGCCTGCTTGTGGTACTTTGCGTGGTCCAATTGAGTTTGGCCATTTCCCAAGAGTGCTGCATCTTACCAAGAGTCCCAGCCTGGTTTTGTGCTGGGTTAACAGCACTGTGGCTCCACTGGTTTTGCTCTATTGAAGCCACTAGAAGCTGTAAAGCTCTCAGCCTGGTCCATGCTACAACCCACACAACCTCCTCTGCTGGGCAATGCAAACCACAGCAGTTGATAAGTGCCCACTCGTGTAAGCCCCGGTGTCGTCCTTGCAGGAGTTTTCGTTGCCTTGTGGACAAACCAACATCAATGCACAGGACGAACAACCAATCTGAACCGTGACTCTTTTCTTTGTAAGCCGTTTACAGTCTGGCGAGTTTCTTTTAGCGCACTTGTCAAATATTTATCCTCACATAACACAAACAGTGATACTCTTTGAAGAGGTTTTAGGTCCAGACAGCATTTTGACTAATCTCCATTAACTGATATTTGCAGCTATTTGAATGCAGATCAATGAATTTCAGTCAATGTGTTTCTCCTCTTGTGCTCTCCACATGGGATGTTTTCCTGCAGGCAGCCAAATTCTGCTCAAACTAGAAAGAGGAACCAGAAGCTTCAGGCCCCAAAATTGTGTCCACAGACCATTGTTCAATGTCAGAAAGATGTGGGAGGAAAACTATTATTCTATTTAACAAGCACTTGTGAGTAGACCTGGGGACAAGGTTATACATTGTAACCCAGGTTCTATGAGTGCAAGCACATCCTCCAAACTTTATCGTACCTGTGCGTCTCCTTGAGAAGTTGAATTACCAGATGCTCGGTATGACAACCATATACAGGCAGCACTCAGAGAACCTGTTGTGAAGTGAAAACTTACTGTACGTCTGTACTTCCTACTCATGGAGGAATGTTTTCCTTTATTGTCATATTCTCTTCCCCCTCAGTCATTTTCTAAAGCCCGACAATAATTATGTCTCGGTTGTGTTGCATGAAAAGCCTCCTGAGAAGCATGTGGACAAATATAGTGCCACCCACTCTGTGTCTTATAATTATGGCAAACATTAACTAATGACAGTGGAGCCGACATGAATCCAGAAAAACTGCAGAAACTTGTTATTATTAATAATTATAAAATAGTGGGGGCATAGAAATCCCATTTTCTGTTGTCGGAAGAACACAAAGTAAACATAAATTGATTTGACCTCATAGAGCAGGAGAGTTCTATTAAAATAAAAGCCGAACTGATGTCAGTCTTTCAGTGTCTCTGCATCTCTCAATTTCTCTCCTGCCCATATTCCTCTTCTCCCCGGGGTCCTGATCTGCTCTCTCCACGTAAACATTTAGTTGATTGCCTGTTGATTCATCTGTCTGGCTCTCCAGGTTGCTGTCTTTCTCACCACATGCCTCTCTCAGCATCACCATTAACCCGCCGGCTCGCAGGCCACCGGGGAGTCTAGCCTCAGCAGCCATCCATCACAGCATCCAGGAGAAAAGAATTGCCCAGCATTTCGACTTGATGCCTCATTACAGGTGCCTGAAAAAGGACTGAAAAAACAGACCTGGGCTGAGAGGCGTTGCTAGGCAAGGACAAACCAAAAGTGTCTCAACGAATCTTTTTGTCGTTAAAAAACTAAAAAATTGCAGAGTGTAATCATGGGGTGTTCTTCTGTCCTGAGTCATAATCAGCCTTTCCAAACGAAAAAAATAATGCCTTCCTTTGAGCACGTTATATAATCAATACATAAAACTTGCATGAAGCTAATTTAGTTTGCATATCATTGTTCTCCCAGTATTTTCTTGAGTTTCAGTAAGGCATCTTTAATTACCTATATATAATCCACCAGACAGCATGGTGGACACAGTAAACAACAACAACGCAGCTATATGAAAAAGAAGAGATGAGGCATTTGCATAATCAGAGTTCTGCGACGGTGTTCCTCCGAGGAGAAACAAAACAGAACCACAATCAGGACTCAACAGAGCAAGACACCTGAACCCAATTACTGAAAAGTGGAAGAGCATTGCTGCCTGCAAGTACACAGCGACACAACTGCCACACACACACACACACACACACACACACACACACACACACAGGAAGTCGTATACAAGCAGAGACACAAAGACACAGGGGGAAAAAGGACATCAGCGCATTAAAATGTATTATATTAAGTCCAATCCTTGCTGTTTCTTGTGTCTCTCCCTCTCTTTCTGCCAATTCAATTTCATTTTCAATCACATTCTACTGGGACCGAGGCAATTTTATCACTAACACACTCTCTCGCAAAAAAAGATATTGTGATGAAAACCTATGCAGCGAACCCAGATTCAACCTGCGTCCCCATCACCTGTGAGCGTCTCAGCCACGCAGGCAGCATCTCTCGCTGGGTTATGGCCGAGGTTGGTTTCTATGGCAGCTGGCGCAAAAAGTAATGGGAGGGACAAGTGGCGACGGCAGACAGAAGAGTGAACTAGTGCTAAGACACACCCTCCCTCCCTCTCCCCCTGGATCTTATTATCAGGTTAGTGGTGCTCACCCACTTTCAGTTTTTTCTTGCTCCTCTCATCTCTCTATTTTGGTCTCTCAGCATCTTCCTCTCCCTCTATCCAAATGGATTTTTCCAGCAGGGACCACATGCGGCCAGATGCTAGTCGCCATCGCTCCCATTCTGTCGCCATGAGAACATTTCTCCTTATATTCACAATCCTTGGAACAGCTCTGACCCCTGTGAGTTTAAAGGGAGGAAATTAAAGGTGGAGAGTTTTGGTGTAAAAAGGAGACGCAAGGTCCATCATGTGAGAAAAATGATGTCTACTGTGTCATACCTCACTGGGACTGTTTGTGTCACTGAAGAATCCATGTGAAGAATGAAAATCTGACACCACTGGAAATACTGAGATTTGAAGTGGACACTGTTCAAGAGTCTCCCCTTTCCACCTTGCTCTCGAGTTGCATCACGATCGAGTGGGAGGCAATTTCCTAGAGGCAATTTCAGCTTCTGAAACATCAGATCAGATACTGACAAGAAGTCAAAGGTGTTTTCAGACATGAGAAAAAAGTGAAGAACGTAGCAGGAGATTGATTTATGAGACTATAGCCAAGTGTTTCTCTTAATCGTATGTTTTTATGTTTACTTTTAGCATTAGGAACAATGTGTTGAAAAAGAACAGGGGTTTGACTAACACTAAACCATTCACTGTAAAAAGGTTTTGAGTGACACCTTTTAATCGTTGCTTCCACTGAGGAGCTAATGAGGCTGTTGATAACAATAAACTGCACAAATATTAAAATGGACCAGTATCTAATAGAGCAGACTATCTGTCCATTTAACTATTTTAATTTGTTTCAAAAACGTCCTGCTTTAATGTGTTTTGTGTGTTGAGTATTTTAAAACACAATTAACGGCTAATTAATGTCACATTAATGATCATAATTGAGTTCTCATATTTTGGAAGAACATTGGCTTGTTCCAAGTTAAATGTTTTACTCACAATTTGTCAGTATGTAAGTGGTGAAGAAGAAATGGGAAAGGTTTTATTTCTCTGTTTCCTGGACAGTGATTCATTAAATTTCCACAAGTTGAGCAACATGTTTCTTACTCTGTTACTTCTTTAAGCTCCACTATATTACATTTATACAGACAAACTAGCGAGGTTACCAAAAAACTTTAGAACAGCGGTGGTTTTAAAACCTGCGCCTGCACCCAATACCAACTCATCACGTTGCCAGCGAGATATACTCGAAGGAATATTGGGGAATGGAAAAATGAAAGGCAATATGAACTGGTATATCTGCAAATCATTCTGAAAGTATGTGGTGATGGATTGGTTTGATGGAGATTAAATTCCTGGATATCTCTTAATACAAAGTCTGCTCATGCTCCGTTTGAAAGATTGAAGGCCTGCCTGTCACTTTATTCTCAGAATAAATGAATTTTAAAGCCGCCATCACCGTTGAATTTCTGTCACTGTGCTCCAGGACTTCATGAATCAATCCTGTCACTGCTAAAGCCGCTGCGACGTAAATGCGTGTGCACGTGTACACTGCACAGCCCCGGTTTGGGAAGGAAGCCAGTAGCCAATCAACGGAATCAATTCCTCAAATCGTGCCGCAGTTTCAATCAATAATGCAAAACAAGGCCAGAGCTCGGAGGGAAAGGGTGATTTAACTCAGAGGTGTGACATCGTTATCATTAATATATACATATAACTGTGTACAGCAGATTTTGTATGATTGTGCATGTCTTCAAAGTCTGGTTTAAATCATAATACACACACATACACATACACACACTCTCTTATCCTGGAGGAGCCTGTGTTTTACAATGCTAAGGTTTAAGGAAATATCCGTGGAGTCACCTCAAGTGTTCTTCATCAAAACTCCGCTTGATTATTGTTATGGAAAGAGAAGCACAATTGCAATTCACAACTCCTATTTTTTTAAAAACCTCTACTAGCAACCACCACCCTCATCTACACACACACACACACACACACACACACACACGCACACAAACACACTCCTATAATCCCTCTCTTCTTTCCTTTGGTCTCTGTTTCCTGTCAGCTGTCCAAGCGCAGCACGGTAAACAAAATACTTCAACAAAAAGCTCTCACACAATGACAATGCGTTCTGTCTACGCGCATTCAGTCGCACATATTTTATCATCTCAGGATGTAAACAAACACACACACGCTCATCCCACACACGCACAGAAGCTCACACATTTACACATGCTACGATTTAGTGAATCCGATTTAATATGTCTCAATAAAAGTTCGACTTCCAGAAGGCTGCTTCGAGGAAAAAAGGCTTTTGCACGGTGCCTTATGTTCCTCACTAAGTCCATTGCCTCTATTTTATGAACAAATACCATTATGAGCACCAAAAAATAAACAGAGTAAGAAGAGCCAGAAAGTATCTCTGGAACATTATTAGAATATGAACAGATTACATTTAAATAGCATGAGTTTGATCCTCAGGAGTTAATTAAAGCACAGTTTGGACCTGCCAAATGGAATAATGATGTGTTCCTAATAATAACGGCGTGCTCTGTTTCACTGAGACAAATGAAAGTCCCCTGTCAGCACTGAGCGTTTTGAGGACTTTCATACCTTTGGAAAGAGAAAACAACGGCTCAGGCTCAACACAACACATTTAAGAGTGTGAGCAAACAGAAATGCAGTGCAGAGCTTGGGAGTTTATGTCTTTTTTATGTGTGTGTGTGTGCTGAAGAATGAAATAGATGTTGTGCAGTACAACAGGTTAAAGGGCTGAAGTGAGCAGTAGAAACATCCAATCATCTGCTGCAAACCGGCTGCATAGCTTCCACATTAAAGAACGCACAGAGGCTCTTTGAAGCCACACTATGGGAACGTTGTCGGTGAGTCAATTCCCACGATTTGACAGAAACAAGTCATTCACGATTCCCTGAGGAAGACTCCTCTAATTTGGTGATCCACTTTTCCTTCAGAGCCTTCAGGAAGCTGAACAATTCTACAGCCTCCACATGGATTGTTGAATTTTGTTATAGTTGCTTACTTGACTCTGTGTCATACAACATGGAAATGCCACCATCGCTGATGTGTGTCATCCTACCTCAACTGCCATCTTCTCAATTTTAACAATATCTGGTGGTCCCTCCCCTTCCTCTAAGTAGCCAGTATACTCTCCATAGTTTTATGTTTAACTTTTTGATTATTTTGAGTGCACCATCCGGGTGCACTGCATATTATCATCAGTCTTGTCACTGTGAATGCACTTATGCACTAAAACAACAAGTAGCAAGTGGGAGTATGGAGGTTTGCATATAGAGAAACAGCAGCTGTATGTCTTGGTGTGTGTGTGTGTGTGTGTGTGTGTGTGTGTGTGTGTGTGTGTGTGTGTGTGTGTGTGTGTGTGTGTGTGTGTGTGTGTGTGTGTGTGTGTGTGTGTGTGTGTGTGTGTGTGTGTGTGTGTGTGTGTGTGTGTGTGTGTGTGTGTGTGTGTGTGAATTTCTATAGGGTTTTGTCTAAAATTGAACATGGCTTCAACAAATGAAAATTGAAAGAGCATCGGAATACCATCATCTCCCACTAACGTATCTGCCAGCTGTTATGCTCATTTGAATTTCACCTGTGTCATCATTGCAATGATGGCGACCATTGACGGCAAGAAGCATCAGACATGTTAAAGCTCAACTTCTTGACCAGTCTGGTAAAACCAGTGCTCTGCATGAAATCCACAGAATATCCAAGGATGGGAGACAGGAGCCTTTTACACACACACCAGTCTGCCCTGATTCCAACATGGTCATTTAACATACTTTTTACCGTAAAGTATTACTACGGAGTATTAATTTATAAAGCAAGATTTTATCATGGTATTTTCCACCAGTCAACATCACTGTTGCTGTAATCCTGCAACAATCATAAACACAACATTACATTTCATTTTCATTTTGACATCGGAACAGGTGCAGAGAAAATGACTCAAACAGTTTCCTTTTCTTTTTTTTTACCGATGAGCTCATCATATCGTCGTCCACATACAGGTCCCTGTAGTAAGTACAGGTTGGTGAATGAGTGGGTGTTTTCGGACACAGCCTCAGCCTCACTGAAGACTCTTAGCTCTTATTACCATCTTCTACTATCTTATAATCTAACCCCCTTACCTTAAGTTAGGTACTCACAGTAATTGAATCATTTTGTGTGAATGCACTTAGGCTGTCTGGTTACATCTGTGATCACGTTATCTCACACTTTACCTTTTTCACAGTGCTGCTTACAAGGCAGAGGTTAGAAATGGCAGACAAATTAAAGAGGCTATAATTCCCTTGGAAGCAGGCATCAGTCGTCGTCCTGCCTCCCTTTCAACCTCCCTCTCCTCCTCATGCTCCCCTCTCAAACACTGTAATGGAGAATTCTAAAGAGCTAATCGGATTTACATGAAGGAGGGAAATTATGGACGCACAGTGTACTGGCAGCAAATCATGGCTCGCCTCTTTTCTCCCTCTTTGCATCCATCCCGGTCATTACATTTGGGCCCATAAATGCCTGAGCTGTCACACAAGCAAATGGAGCTGCCAACATGGGAATAGGTTAAGGGGAATCTGAGACGAGGGATGCAAGACAAAAGGAATAACAATAATCCCAATTTGCAATGTAGGGGGAGACGTGAAGGCAGATCAGATAGAATCAGAGGGAAATATCCCAGACCCCAGGTGTGGTGGGCTAAAGGGGGAAAGGTGGAGAGCAGAGGAGAAGGAAAAGAGCATCCTACCACCCAGTCAATGCCTAGGTTTGAACAAAATTGGCGTATTGTGCCGGCAGATGTGACACCATCTGTTGAGTCACTCCGAAAGAAAAAGATGCCCCTGAGTTTCTATGAGTGGCTCGGAAAACATTCAGGCTTTTGTAGTCAGACGTTAGCAGGTGTTCCCCCACTGTTCGGACGGCAGTATTTTCAGTTATTCGACAGAAGGAGGAAGAAAGCACAGATACAACCAAACAACTTGCAGTGGTGAGATGTAGACAAGAGGGGGGGGGGTACCCTTTTGGAAACAGAGGTAGAGGCACTTTATTTACCTGAATAATTCATACAGTTCCCCCTCTGCATTTAACTCATCCTAACTTTCAGACAGTGCACAGGCAAAGACTGTTCCAAGTCCAAGGGCAAGTCATCACCAGCTCAGAACAAGTGGTGCCTCGTCCCAGCTGCTTTTTAACCCCGGGTGAGAAGCGTCTGTGCAGTGTGGGGAAATTTTCATTTTCGTTCCAGGAGTGAATTCAATTTATTTTCTCTTTATTTGAGTGATATCGGGCGTGTTCGTGTTTAATCTGTAACTCCACAGCGGTGCGGAAGATGAGTGGTGCTCTGCATGAATTTTAATCTTTAAAAAGCCACTTTAAAACATCAGGATCGTCACATATTGACATTTTCGTGCATTAACCTGATAGATTTCTGTCGCTTGTGGCAAAACCATTACTAACATTTTCTATACAATTATAACAGATCAATAAAAAGCTTTATCAGGCCTCATATTGCCCTAAAGCATCAAGTCCCAGACGCTAATTACATCCTTTTTTCCCTTTGTTCTTAAACTCTTCACCAAGTGTTTGCCTCAACAGGTTGCCATGACAGCGGATTGTACAGGCTACTGTATCTATACAACATTTTTGTAATAATTGATCACAGGATAAATTGTGTGAAGTATATACACATAAGTTCACCCATTTGCATACATAGATCCTGATGCTGACACACATGGAGGAGGATGTAAATGCAGCCAACACAAAGGGTGTGATTACTGATTGATTGAGATTATTGATTATAGATTTATTGCACAGGTACACACATTGACTGACTTGGCAATAACAAGGTAGAAGTGAAATAGACAGATGTCCGGAGCCGAGAGCAGTTAAATCAGTGAGTGTGAAGAGCCACGTCACATACATGAGTCACTGTGGAGGTTGTGTGTTTTCTGTATGAAGTCGCTTTAGGCAGCGTGTACACACACACACACACACACACACACACACACACACACTGTAGAATAAACCTGGTCCTCACACAGTGATTTTCAACTCCAAATAGGAAGATAACTATCCTCTTATTTGGAGTTGAGCTTTTTCCTCCTGACTGACAACACACCCAATTACCAGCCGAGTCAGCAGAGACAAAAACACCAACGCCACAATGCATCCAGGCCTCCACACTCTCATCCTGTCACCACACGGCAGACTAACACTATTAACTGGGTTTGGTATGCACCGCTGTCATGTGCCGTTTCATAGGCCATCACACCATCACCTATCTGGGAGAGAGCCAAAATGTCACCATGGTTACAGATTCATTTATACATATATTCTATGTTTATATTCCCCTCTCTCCTTGTCAAAACCTGCTACCTATAAATAAACGTTACTGACAATGTGTTCACAGATTAGATTGAGTGATGCAATGGCGGATAATTTGACTTTAAGATTTAAGATGCAGAGCGATCCACTGAGGTCACGTAGCTCACACCTTCATCACCGGCAGATTATTCTTTTTTTATTTTTCAAACTTTTAGTCTTTAGACCTGTCGCTGCAACCATTGACATCACTTGAGGCTAAACTAGAAAGTGGTACGCAAATTTACATTTAGTTTTGAGCTATATATTTAGATATAAATTATATTTGTTTGGTTAAACAGCAAATTCCGACTGTGGTAAAATCTGAAAAAAACATTACCTACTGCTTAGTTATTATTATTTTGCACTTGAGCTTTAAAGCTGTCCTTTTGTTCCCCTATTTAATGTCTTCCTATTGTTAGGGCTACACCTTCTAATTTTAATATGTAAATCTGTTACTGTTAATAAAGTTTGTTATTATTATCCATACAAAAATGACCAAAACCTTTTTTGAGCATCTTTCTTGAATGACTGTAGAACACATTGTTACTCCAGCTGTATTTATTTAGTGACAAAAGTTTGATGTTGACGACTGTTTAGTGAGTTTGTTGTCGTGCAGTTTGTGTGTCCGTATCAGAGGAATACAATAAAACATTTCCCCTGTGTTTGGGTACATTGATTGTACAGCAGCACACGGACACGTTATAAATACATCCCTCTGTTCTTTCTTGTATTCAAAGACTTCGCTGTGAGGGTAAACCTGGCCCTACAGACGCAGCCAGGGGGCACAAACACAATAACCTTCAGTTGCATAACAAAACTGATTATTCATCCACAGAGATACTGAATCTCTCGGCTGGTCATATGTGGCCTGATATTACTAAATGAAACACGAGCTCCTAACTCAATAACAGCTCATAAGTGTAATGCAATTTGAGGCTTCAGTGGAGTGGAAGGGGAATAATTAAGGAGATCCAAGACCGGCAAAGCAAATGAGATGGTCCTGGTGTGGACCAACATGTTTCTGCAGGCATCATTACAATCATCTTCATTATCATCACATGTATTAGTGAAGTCTCTGGTTATTCCCTCTGACCTCGTCATCAGTTAAAGTTTGCTCTGACTCCAAATCAGAGTTCTGTCGGCTGCTGCACAACTCGACCTGGATGTCCCTCCTATCCAATTCTGCCTGCCACTATTTCCCTCTTTCTGCACAAGTGCATTGATTTGGAAGCAATCTGCTCAAACTGCGTGGACCACAAACAGCATGGAGTTGGAGAGAGAAGCAGTGGAGCAGATGAGGGGTGAGAGGATGGGAGGGATGCAGCGGTCATGGGCAGGTGCCTACCTGAGGTAACGCAGTGGTTCTATGGTCTCAGCCTCTGCCTCGGCTGAGCTGTGGTTCATCTTGTCCATGTGTTTGCAAGCCGGCACCGTCTGAGCAAATGTGAGGAAAGGAAGAGCTGTGTGTCGCTTCAGAGAAAACACTTCCGCTGCTCTTCTCTGCCTCTGCCTCTCCTTTTCTTTCCCTGGGAATACACTGAGAATGTAAATGGGCTGTGGCTTTTGATTGGTCCAGACACAGGAAGATAATTACTGGCTGCTCCACACTGAATCTTGCCTCTATGTATCACTCTCTCTCTCTCTCTCTCTCTCTCTCTCTCTCTCTCTCTCTCTCTCTCTCTCTCTCTCTCTCTCTCTCTCTCTCTCTCTCTCTCTCTCTCTCTCTCTCTCTCTCTCTCTCTCTCTCTCTCTCTCTCTCTGCCTCTCTCTGCCTCTCTTCTCCCCTGTGGCCCCAGCTCTTTCTCTGATAAAACCAGCTGGCTCTCTGGATCAGCTGAGCTCGGCGGGGAAAGACAGCCAATTAAGAACCAGGAGGCACCGTGCACGCCGGCCGATTGGCTCAGGCTGCCGCGAATCTCAGCCCTTCAGTCATCCTGCAACCCCCCCACCCTATACCACCCACCTCCTTTCCCTTCCAATTCACACAGACACACACACATTCACACACATTCCTCGGTGCGAGAAGGATCCCTTGATGTAGAAAGTAGAGCAGGCATCCGAGTGAGGAAACACTTGACTCCTCAGTGAAATCACCATCAGCTCGTACGGTGGTGGTGGTGGGGGGTGTGTGTGAAGCCCATTACCTTGACATGATAACAACACCATAGCATCTGAGTGGGTGCCCGGCAACGCTTTAAAGCTGCAGCACAAATTATGGATGATGTGAAAGGGTCCACACAAAGGAAACGGGACCACCGTGATTTGACTGGCTCGGTTTTAATTATTGCATCATGCACATTATACGCAGCTTCTACAGGCTCACAAGACACTGTTACATATATAGAAAGGAAAAAGAATGAAACCATGACAACTCGTTTCAGCTCCACCATTGGATGTAGTTTTGTATCACACGTTGGAGGGTCAGTTATTGTCTTTCTACCAGGTTACACAAATTAACCTGTTGGGAGGATGGAATTCCTGTGAGGACAACAGCAGAAAAACACAGGTGCAATGTAATGCTGGTGTACTCTGCCACCTAGGAATTAGATAGTGCTATTACAGTTTACAGCCAGTCATTGAAGAGAGGCTGTGAAAAAGCCATTAACAAAATGAGACAATCAGCAGTGTTGGGGAGTAACGGAATACATGTAACGGCGTTACGTATTTAGAATACAAATTATGAGTAACTGTATTCCGTTACAGTTACAGATTAAATAGATGGTATCCAGAATACAGTTACATTGTTGAAATCAGTGGATTACATGACGGTACTTCTCGAGTTTATTCACTCTCTCGTAAATCCACCGGCGGCAAAGCCCCAAGGAAGCAGCTGGAGACCAGGGCTGCCGTAAGAGCGCCCGGGCCCCCGGCGGCGAGAAGGAGCCTCACCGCTACCCGCTCGGGACCGTTACAGGCCCGGGACCGAGGCTCTGAGAGAGTTCCGTCGCTACCAGAAATCTACGGAGCTGCTGATCCGCAAGCTGCCCTTCCAGCACCTGGTGAGAGAAGACCGACCTGCGCTTCCAGAGCTCCGCTGTCATGGCTCTGCAGGAGACCAGCGAGGCACGCCGGGTTCACACCGGACGCTGAAGCGCCGGGCAGCGCTAATAATATCACCCGTTGACCAAGTAGTATAAAAGCATTTAGTCACTTGTTGCTCCAATATTAACTGCAACCGCGTCCCAATTTAATTTCATCCATCTTCAAGAACTTCTCCGCTGTTCTCTCCGTTCAATGTCGGGTGTCGAGGGTAAATTACGTATTCTCCGCCCCCCCCTCTCTTTTTATCTTTATGACTGCTTGTGTGTCTGTAGTGGATGGGCAGAGGGGGGCATTTAATAATGTGATCGGTAAAATTGGTAAAATTAAAACTCCAGGACAACAGAAGGGGAATGCAAACTATGGGATGCATACTTTATCATTTATATCATATAAAATGTCATCGATATCGTTTAAAATCATTTTTCAGTGTGTTTCATGGAGCGATACGCTCGCGTCAAGCGCAAAAAAAAATAAACTCGACGCCGAAACGATCGTAGCACGGCGCGAGGCAGCCTTGGCGCAGGGGGGGGGGTCCTTCAGCCTCCGGTGGGGCCGGCACAGAGGTGGGAGTGGATGGGAGCCGGACATCCAGCTGGAGAGAGAGTTTAAACTGCTGCTTCTCCACTGACTATAACAACGCCGCAATCATACACTTAAAAAATGCAATACAAACCGGAAGTATTCCAAGTATTCAGAATACGTTACTCAGATTAGTTAATGTAATGGAATACGTTACAGATTACATTTTTGGGCATGTATTCTGTATTCTGTAACGGAATACGTTTTGAAAGTATCCTTCCCAACACTGACAATCAGGGACATTTGTTTTTGGATAGAGGCCTGCGGAGATGTTGACTCCAATACAAAACCAAGAATTATACAATTTGGAAGAATTATAAATTCAAAGAATCGAGAGAATCCCTGAAAGCAAATGGCAGAGAAATGGAACGGAACTAAAGGCTCTTATATACTTCTACGTATCCGTTTCTCGGAGAGGGCTCGACGGAGGGCAAAGAGTCTTTTTGATTTTTACTAGTCCGACCACTGTAAATCGAAAAAAATTCACCGCCAAACCCATAGGTGGCGCAACGGAAGACGAGCTCAGAGAAGCCTACCCCAATTTTGGGAAGAAGAAGTCCACGTGTGTCTGTTTATCTCTGTTAGCTTGCCTCCCACACACTGAACCATGGCAACTAACAGAACTAAATAAAGTGACACCCAGCGGGTCAAGATGCTGATGTTATCGTTTCTTAGCGCAGCGGTTCCCCGGTCTTGTTTCCGAACTGTGTTGCTGATTCCACAGCTTGAATCTGCTTGAGGCTACACGGAGCTAGCTAGCTCCCCTCCCAGCTAGCTCCCCCCAGCTTCCACACACAGTCAGCAGGACTTCCGACACTAACTACTACCCAGTGTTTGCTTCTAACCTGACGGTATTATAGAAACAGTGTCATGATAGAAGTGGAATTAAAGTCGTGACGGCGGGTTCTTGCACTGTTACCATCGCAGTTAGCATGGTGGCTAGCCCGCTAGCCTAGCCTGCTAGCGCCGTTTTGAAGCTTGTTATAACCCTATGTGACCGTGCACACTTGCCGTCAGTGCTCTAACGAGCCACCGTCAGCCGGACAACTCCGCTGGCTCAACACACAAGTCACATTAATCGTAGAATCGTAGTTGTGTTTGGGTCTCTCTAAAGGCTCTGAGAGGGTTGGGATCGACTGAAGAGCCAGGAATCTCGATCCAGGAGAATAAAAGACTAAATATTAGAGAAAAATTGATAGTGTTGGTCCTGATAGTTATTTCACTTTCTCTTTTTTTAACACACTAATAATGTAACCTGCAGAAAGGAACATGATTCTTATCACATCAAACAATAAAAGATAAGCAGACATCTCCTCTTACTGTATAACACTAATGTTTATAGTCATCACACAGTAAAACTGCACTGCTGGTTGTTGCAAGTTACTGTGAATATCTTTCAATGTGCAGTCCTGATTACACTGTATATAAAACTGCTATTTTAATCCCTTATTTTGTAATTGCTCCTATTAGCTGTTCTCACCCATTAAATGTTGGTGCAGATCCGTTCAAAGGGGCAGGATCCTGGAATATTTCTTGTCACCTTTGTTAACATTGCGATACAGAGCAGTTTTTCAGCATTTTCTTAAATTTCTCAGTGAATAATTTGTGGATTTTGATGAGAAAAATCAAGCATATTTCAGACACAGGTCTCTATGACCGTGTAATGCAGATGGGAATAATAATCCAGATTTTAAATGATGTTTTCATACAAGTGCAGTGTTTTCAGCCACTATACGGCTCTAAATGTTTGATGCCGTGAGTAGCGAAGGTGATGCTGATAGATATGCAGATTGAGAATCTTCAAAAGTGGCAAAAAAAATAAATTCCATTTAATTTGAGCACAGGAGCAGCAGTGTAACCATCTTGTTAAAGCTGTCCGACTGATTGTTATAATGAAAATAATATTAAGACGTAAAGATTCAAGATAAATTGCCATCTGCAAAATCCTGCGCTTAATTAGTGTCATTCTACATACTTTTTAATTGATGCTTCTTATTCTTTCTGCTTTAACACATTGAACATCCACATTGTGGGACAAAGGGACTATCTTAGAACGTGCTAGATACCAATGAAATGTCACAACAAAATAAACAGGCAAACCAGTCCCGAAAGAGGGGTTAAAATTAGTTTTATTATTATTTGATAGAGCAGGGGGGAAAAATTTTAAAAAACATATTCTCATACATTGCTTTCATTTCCATTTGGGCTGCACTGCCTTTAAGCAGTAGTTCGACCCAAACATACGGAATGGTGATATTGTCGTCAAACAGCAGCAGGCAGTAGTCAGGACAGCACAGGGTTACACTTAGCAGGGCACAAAGTGACGGGCTCATCCCATTCCGCTTGTTTCACATCCAGAGGACGCTGGCTGCTACCTTCTGCCTGTCAGGAATGTACAGACAACCTGGAAGATTTCAAATGCTACGGGTTTTTTTTTAAGCAATTTCATCTTTGTTTGCTAGTTTCCATCAGCGACGCATGTTTATTGTGAGTTGTGCCGTCCTAAATGAAACCCATGCGTGCAGTGATGATAAACTCCCACTGATGCTCCTTTACCTAATGACACATACTCCTACAATGTTACATTAGACGGTCACAAAATGGATCAGTTAGAAAATCAAGAGTGAGACAACAGGGCAGCAGGACTCCAGCTCTGTAATTACACAGTGATGAGATAACAATGAGCACTCTGTCAATGTGAAGAGGATAAAAGACAGACACAGGGTATTGAAGGGTGGTCAGCTGGTTATTTTGTTTGTTGTTTTAAACATCGCGCTTACCAAAAATCCAGATTTGTATTTTACCCTTTTTCCACTGTTTAAATTAAATATATCAATATTTTACTTTACTATTTTTAATTTAGTGACACTTTGCAATAGGGGACAGATGAACACAACGCCTGGATTAAGGAGACTGGACCACCCTGAATTTGCAATTAAAGATGACAGCACATGGTTGGGAAAGAACTTAACTCCATGAGCGATGTGGGGACATATTGTGCATCACTAGCTTATCCTGTGCTGCTGCAACCTGATAAAAACACACTATAGCTCATGTGAAAGGCATAGTTAGCTCAATTCAACCTTAGGACCGGACATAAATCATACACACCTTAATGTTAAAGACTAAAGAGACGTTCATGTCATGTGTCGCTATAGGGGTTTTTGCATACTACATTCTGAAAGCTGTCCAGCTTCTCATAAACCAATCGTAGGGCGAGTGGGAGTCACTGGACACAGAAAACAAATGGTTTTATGTGGAGATCCATTCAAACTTAGGGCATATATCTTTACTAACATGACCCTATAAATAAACCCAGAGACAGTTTGTCTATAGAAGAAAAAATAATGCACCACAACCTATGACTAAAAGCAAAAACAATGTCAAAAATATGACATTCCTTACACCCCCCAGTTTAGCATGATTTCATGTTTATATCTAGAGAGGGTTCAGATAAACTACAGACCTTCTAGCAGAAGGGATTCCATTTGGGCTCCACTAGTTCTTTGGAAGGTTTTTTTTTTTCCTGTTTAACAATATTCAAGAAGAATAGTCCTCCTAACATATGCTCCCCGTGTTTACATGAGTGAGTGAAACCTTAAACATTATTCTTCCTCGTCTTAGAAAAAACAAAGTATTTAAAAGTAGGCCACAACATGGAACCCAGCAGATGTAAAACCACCTCTACAGTAACATTAGCCTGTAATTTCAGACCTCAACAAGAGGCCACTTTCCAAAGTATCAGGGAGCACAATATTCAATATTCCAAACACAGTATATGACTCACAGAAGAAAAAGACAAAATCCTAATATTCAGCCATACAAAATAATCCAACACGCATCAACTTCTCTACTATACATGGCGTAGGTTAGAGAGAAGAGGCAGTCTGTGTGCAGATAGATAATTTTTTACAGTCCTTTTTTGTTTTATTCATTTTTGCAAAGCTGAAGCAGTTATTCTGTGAATGATCCTTGAAGCTCAACCACAATCCCTGTGATGAGGTCTTCGGTGAAGTTCAGTTTGACCACCACATGGGCCTGAGTCTGACCGGCTCAGACTGGAGGGGCAGGACCTAAGGCGAGTTTTTTATGGAGTATGAGAGGGATTGTTATTCTTTCCCTGCCTAATCCAGAGGCAGGGCAGCTCAGGGATTGTGTGGCAACTTCCACTTGGTACAACCGGGAGGGTCAACCGATATACAAGGAGGGTGAGGCGACATCACCCGAGAAGTTTGGAAAATTGTACACGCCAGTGTTTCATCCAGCCCTCAGGAAGATATCCAAAATTCTGTTTGACAATCTCCTTGTGTCCCAGAATCCTGAGCTGCTGCAGCACAACTCCAATTTGGGAAGCAGGACTCAGGTATGAAAGATGGCGGCAGAAGGATCTGAGGAGATTGAGGAAACACCTCCATCCCACAGAAAAGAGGCTGTTTATCCGCTGCACCATTTGGCCAGAGGCATAGAAGTCCATAGAAAGGATTAGAATGATAATGAGAATGGCTGTTATTGATATTAAAAAGATAATAGTTATGATGTCAGAAAAAGAGTAAGATTGCATTATTTCCATGTGTTGTTTGCTTGGGAGATGGAGCGGGAGGGAATCATGTCCAGCAGGTACTCTCGCTGACGCTCCACAGCAGAGGTGGTCTTATGAGCAGACAAGCTGGGGTTCACATAGGCCATGGACACACCTGTAAGGAAACAAACACATCCGTTGTTAATGTACTGGATATTAGTGACAGCAAGATATTACCAGCTGCTTTCAGACATGCACTGAACTCCAGATTTTCTACTGAAACTATAGGGAGGGGCTGTATGGGAGAACGCAAATGTCCAAATCAGTTGCTGGGGATGTTCCTCTGCCAGGACCCCAGTAAAAACTCTGGATGATGTCCGAGTGAGCCCATGTGAGTAACCGCTTTACATGGATACTATATGCAATTATTACATTATCATATTATTTTCACCCAGGTAAGAAGAAGGCAGAGAGAAAGGAAAAAACAGCATAATGTGAGATGAGTGAAAAAGGAAAAGTATGATACCCCCTAACAGTAAAACTGCATCTTTTAGGAATGAAATACTTAGTACACAAACAAGTCAAACACTCTACAGGAATACTAAACAAAAAGGCTTATCCTGGGAACATGGAAAGAAAGAAGGATGAGTAAGAGCATCAGAGAGACATCCACCCCAGAAGAGAGTGATTACCCTAAAGAGGAGCAGAAAATGAGAAACAACCGGTCTAACCTCATCTCATTGTTTACCTGTGTTGCCCATGTTCTGCTTCCTCCAGGCAGCCACGCTGGCCTGGTGACTGCTGCTGCTGCTGCTGCTGCCGGCGCTGACCTTTGCCCCCTGCTGCAGCAGACGTGCTGCAGTATGCTTACCTGGCCTGCTTCCCAGTGCTGCTGACACAGAGTTGTGCAGCTGAGAAGAGTTGAATGAGTGGACCACACCACGAGACCTCACCGCAGCCTGGATGCTGTGTGACAGCTGACTCTGTAAAGAGAGAAAAAAGAGAAGCACTGTGATTGAATGTGGAAAATAATAACTTAAACCACAGTGTTGGTTCACAAGAGTAAAAGTCCATGCTAACCTGCTTAATGGTGGAGTGGTGGGCAGACACTGGTCTGTGCTGCATGGCAGCCCTGACCTGCTTGTACTGCTGGGAAACCAGCACCTCACTCTTGGACATTGAAGAGGAGGATGAGGTGTTTTTAGAGTGAGAGGAGGAAGAAGAAGAGGCTGCCTGCTGCAGGATACGCTGTTCAATCTCCTGCTCCTGTTGGAGTGCTTTAACAAAGGCGGCCTTCAGACGAGTGGTGTGCTCAGCCTTTAAGGCCTTCTTCTGATTAGATGACATGCATTGGTCACACAGGACGGTTCCAGCCTTCTCTTTTCTCCAGCGGGAGGTAAAGTCTGTCTTACACTGAGCACAGGTGTATGGCTCTTTGGGAATAGAGATGGCCATTGCAGCAGCAGTGCCCAGATTGCCTGTGTAAGAAAGAGCTTTTTTAGACTTTATGTACACAATGACACTCAAATACAAATACACGCATCCCCTGCAGTACAACATCCCCAAAGTAGCCAGAGTGTGAAAATCTACTAACCCCTGCCGTGCATCTCCAGAAGTTTTTGAACCACCTCTTCTAACCCTAATAAGTAGATGAACTCATTATTCGCTGCTGAAGGCAGGAAGTTGAACTCTGGGGCAGGAGGTTTGGGTGGAGGAATCTCCAGTAGAGTCTTCTCCAACTGTTTACGCAGGGCGAGCTTAGCAGCCGCCTGTCGGCTGGCTGGTGAGTCATTGATGTTTGAGTTAGGTGACATTGAAGAGTTCTTGAGGCTGGTTGGAGAGGCCTGGATACAAACAATAAAGCCAAAGTCAGGAATGACACACTGGGATGTTCTTCCTATGGCTGACCAAAAGAAAGACAGCATTGCAGTGTAGTCTAGCAGTAGTAGGAAAAAAGGGTCCAGCATTTCTATAATAGCTTTACATATAATAATTATTATAGTGTCCTAACCTGAGGGATGTTGACCATGATATTACTGTTGGCCACATTAGCCACCCGTATGAGTCCCTGCTGAATGATCCTCTGGCCCTGGACCTGGACATTGGGCACAGAAGCCCTCGGTGCCAGCAAGAGTGGCGGGGGGCCTGAGCCGCTGTGCTGATGCTGGTGCTGACGTAGATTGGCTATCTGTTGAGGAGTAACTGCAATCGGCTGATAACAGCAGACAAACAGAAGAAGTCATTAGACATGAGATCCAACAGCTGAAAGGAACATGAAAAGTGACTGAACTTAATGAGGTTTGTTTCAAAAAGGTGAGAATATGGTGTGACCCACTAACCTGGGCTCCTCTGACCAGAGGTGGCATGACAATCTGAGGGTTGTGTTTGGACGGGACATGTTGCCCACCCCTCACTAATGGAGGAGGTATCACCGTGCCTGAGCTGCGACCTGTCATCTGATAACACAAGAAGAAAATAACAAATATTTAATTTAACATTCTTCAAAGCTGAATTTAAATGAATTTATAAAGAGTCGTCTGCGCTCCGCTGTATAATATACCACAAGGCCATGTGAATTCACAATTCACAACATGCGTCTCTAAAACACTAGTGGTGGCAGGGGGCTCTAAGTGTTATAACTACCTGGAGGGGTCCTTTGCTTGATGTGATGCTTCCTCTAACCAAAGGAGGAGGAGTGGCTACTGAGCCAGTCGCCTAGAAGTAACAGGGTATAGAGTTTGTGTTTTAAGCCGTTTGTGTTTAAAGATACAAATAAGCTGGAATGTTTGATGGAGAATAAGAGGTGTGTGGTTTAATCTAAACCTAAAAAGCAATCTAACAAATGCATCAGGGTAGAATCTATTGACTCTAGCAAGATAAAATAAAAGAAAGAAATAAAACAAAAAACAGAACACATTCTTTACCTTCTGCACATTGCTCTCCTTCTGGATCTGGCTCTGTCGTAGTTTCTTAAGCAGCACTAGTTTGGCCTCTTGGAGTCTCAGTTCTTCCTGCAGCGTTTTGATGATGCGCTCCCTCTCTTCTGGAGAACACTTCTACATAGACCATTACAGAAATAAAATTCATAGGGGACGAACAGGGGAATTTTATTGCAGTTATTTTCAGGTTTTAAATAACTATTTCTCAGACAGGGATAACAAGGATGACTATGGTGGTTTATAACAGATTAAGTCAGTATATTTAACAGAATTGATTAAAAACAAAGTTGGTATAAGGAGTAATAACACAACTAATACAAAAATATGCTTTCAAGTTTACTATTGAAATAGATGCTCCCTTCTTTTGATAATGAAGTGATCATAAAGAGTTTGAAGCCAGTGGACAAAACAAGAGAATTATGTACGAAGAAGATAAAATTATGTTTCCCCACCATCAGTTTATCTGTGTCAGTCTTTGTGAAGCAGTGTCCGTTCATGAGAGGACTGGATGGCTCGTTGTCCGATAACACAATCACATCATCAGGTGATGGTGGCTGCCGCTCTTTCTTTACGTCACTGAGGGGAGACGATAGAACAGACGACGATAATATTGATTAATTGTGGATGAATGATAAATTATATACTTCAGCAAAGAATGTTGCGGGTTAAAAGCAGAGCTATGAGCCACATTGGGATTTGTGCCTATAGGCAATACAAATCAATTTTGATTGATTGAAAGAATGAAGATTCTATTACATTTTAGTCTAGAACACTGTGTTCACTATCAGCTGCAACCAACTGTAGTTGTGTCTAGCGTCCAGTAGATGGCGATATACAATCATGATTTTATCTTGTGTCCTAGAGCACATTTGGGACAAGAACCAAGAGATCAATAAGGGTGTAATGGCGACTGAGGGAGATCACAACAAGCCATTATCTATAGAGAAAGGTAACATCGTCAGATCTCCTGCACGCTCCAAAAAAACACACACATAGCAAAATCAGCCACAAACAACGTGCAAACCATTGTCATTTTAACTGCATTCTTTTTTTTTTTACAGTAGGAAATGGTTTAGGGCCTTTGATAAAACGATCCGCTGCTTTTTCTGAGGACAAGCGAGAACAAAGACCACTAGCCGTGTGCTAAATATGAATCAACCTGGAAAGGGGTGGAGATAAGAAGTCGGGGTTGGTGGCAAATTTGCAGCGAGGGAACAATGTTGGAAAATAAAATCTGCCTCTATCACAGCAGGAATCCTGTCCGGTCTTGAGAGTTGGTGCATTTGAGAATAAAAGCTGCAGAGTGAGCAAGAACTGGTAGAGGCTGATGTAAGGGCAGTGGTAGTGTAAGGGGGTTTGCATCATAACCTGGGGTTATGCATGGGAAGTTATATAATTGTTCGGGCCTTGTCGTGTGAGCGGCTTTACATCTTCGAGATCAGGCCCAGTTTACCACACAGAGAGGGCCTCACCCCTCCCCTACCTCTGTGGTGAGGCCTGTGGCCTAGCCGGATCGGCACAGCCTGGGCCTCGGCTCTCTCCTCCCTCCCAGCTGCCGACACCAGAGTCACAAGCTGAGAGAAGCGGAGGTCCGCTGGAGACACTCGAGCGGGTGACAGTGAGGGGGGAGGGGAATACATGGCCAGGAGCCAACCTATTGTGTACACTCTCTCTCACTCAGTCACTCACTCAGTAACTACTTCACACACCCCACCCCCATCCCTACTTGTTCATCTTTTATACTCCAACTCACTGGCTCAGTTCTTTACCCTCTTCCTCCTGCACGCTCCGGTCTTCAGACACTTTTCCCTGCTATCGACTTTCACACAACAGCTGTCGAACAGACACTGCTCACTCAGTTCAACAAGGTCATCTATGTAACAATAACCATGTCATTATACTTGCATTTATAAGATAAGATTTTCAGCAGCCTAAACGTTCTCAACACGAACCACAACAAACAGTGCGTCACAACTTTGTCCAGCTATCAAGAAATCAATCAAACCACGCATACACATTATACTGCTGCATCCTGGAATGTAAGATTCTGGTACATTTCCATCCAAATCTAAAAAAAACTAAAATTGACATCCTGATACTTTCAGAACACTGCTCTTCTGAGAACACTCCAGCACTGTTTACAGTCACCATATATATCATAAACCACGCCAGACACCATGAGCATTCGAGGGGAATTGAGAGCTTCATTATCTGTCACAAAAGTGCAATGGGGAGCCCCTGCTTTGACTTGGCCTCTGATAGCATGACATGGACTACCTCGTGGTGGTTGCTACTAGTCTATTGAGAACAGCTTACACAAGCATCGCAACACACACCAGCTTGGTTATGTAAGGTACAGTGTTTCTGCCTGCCTTGGCTTCCCCCGATCATGGCTTCACGCTGACCCCACAATGGGACTTACTCAATCAGATGTAGTTAGGTGCAGTGGGTGACTGTTAAAAATGCAACCTAGGAAGGGGCCACTTTAAGCTATTTGAGGCTCTTAAAACTAAGGAAATACATGGACTATAAATAGACCTGGCAACGATCGGTTTCAATGTTTACATTTTGCTGAAAATATGTACATAGCAGGGCTGGGCGTTGTGGCCAAAAATATTCATATCAATTATGATCACAATAAATTTCTGAACTTAATTTCTTTCAAGTTTTAATATTGAATTTGAGTCTTTAAGTTTTGAGTTGTTTTTTTTAATTATCACAAATCTGAGGGAGAACATTCTAAACAATTCTGTATGTTGTTCCTGTCATTGGTTGCACAGGCATATTGATATAGCTTTTTAATACAATGAAGACGTTCCGTCTGCTCAGTTCTAATAATTTAGAAATGTGGCTAGAATTTCAGGTTCTTTGTATATTTATACAAAGTTGGCCGACACAGACCCAGTCTTATCAATAAGGTTGTCACCTTGCAGTGAGTAAGCACACCAACACATGCTGAGGGTTAAACAGGGGCCAAAGGTGAAACTTCAGTGAACGTCTTATATACCGAACCGAAGGCAGAGCCAACACACTCCAGCTTCAGCTGAATCACCTCTCTTCTCCACTTTAACTGCCATCACATCACTGTGTGTGTTTATCGCTCTACCAAACACGTCACATGACATCAAGAATTTCTCTGTGTGGTCATGTGACACACCCACAACCCCTCCTGGCCCCTCCTTCCTCCAACAACTCCTTCCAATGTGGAAACCATGGCAACGGCCAGTTGGAACCAGTTTGTGACACATAGCCTTCATTTTGTGTGAAGTGAGAGGCAGAGTTCAGGTGCTGCTGTGGGAGAAAATGGAGCCCGGGCCTCAGGAGCCTCAAACTTTTTTAAATGGGGGCAGGCTGCTGAAAACCACACAAGCGACTTCCTGTCAGACCATTTGCTGGTGCAAAGTTTGTGAGAAACCAGAAACTCCCATAGACAGATCTCTGTGCATAACCGCAAACTGTGCAAGCCTTTACTAAATCCAAGGCCAGCAGTACATAAAACAATCCTCGACAAGTTCTCAAACAAACTGACTCACACACCAACACATCACATCCCTTAAACTCAGATGATTATTCAACATCAATGAGGCACAACCATTCCAGAAGTTCAGCAGTAAACCTCTACATCTTCTTCCCTCACAGACACAAACATGTTTGTAAACAACTTATAGTGCATTTTGTTCAGCTGGAAATATTAAATGGTTTAATTTGGGCAAAGTTGGCTGATAGTGCAATATAGGGCTCGGTCAGGGCTCTAGAATGAATAAATTGGTCACACTGGTGCACCTAAAAAATGTCAATGTACCTTTTGGCATCACAATAATACACCTATAATACCTTTTCTGGACAGTTCACATATATACTGGTGATTTATTGACTGAAGCTGGGTATCACCACTGATTTCCAAAATCGATGCAAAATTTCAGCATTTCATAAATTTTTGGCTGCACTCTGGAGCCTTGCCAGTGTACAGGAATATCGGTTTAAGGCAAAACATTTTATAGTATTCCTTTCAATGTTTCTCATCGACTAATAGGTTTGACAGTGTATCATGTAAACTGAGCAATATTTTCCTTATGATGAACCTCTCAGCCCTGTCCATGAACGCCATGAAGCACCGTTCATATTACTTCAGAAGTTCAACGCACAAAACATTCAGTAGCCAAACCACACTAAACTTTCTTTCTCTAACCTTTTGGATGTACTCATGTCGACGGGCTCGTCTCTGGTCTGCACCTCCACCTTGATGGTGGCCTTCACTTCTCCAGCCTTCAGGATACTGGTTGCTACCTTTGCAGCCTGATCACTCTTTAGCTTGACGCCTTCGGCTCCAGATCCCACCAGGTCCGGGGAAGATCCATCTGAGTCTTCCCCATCTAGCTTCACTCTTTTGCCGTCCATGTCCCCGAGGGACCCAGTAGGGCTTCCATGGTCCTTCTCCAGAGCCCGCTTCTGGCTGCGTGTTTGACGCACTGCCTCCTCTGACATGGCTGCTCTCGCCCTGGGGAGACAGAGGACAAACGGTTATTAACTGCCTACATTCAGTTACAAGACATATCAAGTAGGTGCAAAAGGTCTCCAGGGCAACATAGAATTATTATCAATGAGATATGTTCTACATATGTGAGCATACACAAAGAAATGTTCAAACTGAAATATATTTTGTATCCGTTTCATCATACTGTCCCCCAAATCTCAGCTTTACACTACTGTGCAGGTTCCTTTAAGCAACTTATGCACTTGCAAACCTGCCTCTCTATTGCCTATGAGGTATACATAACAACATAATGAATGTTGCTTTGTTCCAAAATTTCGTTTTTAGTGGTGAATCGTGTTAATTAAGAAACATTTGCCATCATGTTCCATTACCAGGACCTAACTAACAGAGGATGTCCTGAAATATGATGTGGAAATAGATATGATTAGCACACGTCCAATGAGAGAGTAGAAGTCCTTGAACACCGGTGTGTAATAAAACATTCCACTAAGTTGCTTTGGCTGAGGTATGATCAGGTGGAGCAGAGAATACAAAAGCCTGCGACACTCTGAATGCAATTCAAAATTGATATGATAGAAGTTGACAACAGCAGGTGTAAGCCCTACAGTGATAACTGAGTTGAGAAGCTGCCTTTGTCTTAAGTTGCTTTCAGACATGCACTCCGTTTAATGTGAACGAGTGAGAGGCTCCGCAGTTTCAGCCTACTTTCTCTACCTGTCCTTCTAGTATAAAGTCCATAGAAATTTAGGACACTTCAATGTGTGAACCCAGCAGTGGCTTCACCTAAGCAAGTTGGGGGGCTGATGCCGCTTCTAACACGCGATGGACACAAAAATGAAAACAAATAATATAAAACAAATATCTCCTTGTGAAATAGCCAAGTCCTACATGGAGAAGACACCCACAAAGATGTCGAGAGTTTGTGGTGATAAGAGCTGAAAACAGTGACGGGATCGTGTAAACAAGATCACGTGATCTCAGCAGCAGAGTTAATGTCACGTTGTGTCTCGGCCTGCTGTAACCGGTGCAACCGGCACTATACTGCTCCTGAATAATACAGAGGAGGACAGAGTGACTGTTATTTCTAAACCAAATCTACTAATATGAACTAGGAACTTTTAATCACATTTGGTTCCTCATACTGCTGATATATTAAACCAGGGAGTAGGAAAGATTGTGCTTGTATTTACATGACAAATATAGTAGTGATGGTCTACAGAATAAAAATGCAGAACCCCAACATGTTTGATAATAAATATTATAAACATTTTTGTATTGAAGCATTAATACAATTATGAAAATGTCCATCACTCCACAGCAATACAAAGTGCTTGTTTTGTCTGCTCAACAGTCCAAAACAGAAAGACATTTAATTTATTGTCCCCTAGGACAAAGGAAAGCGGTAAAACCTCATTTGTGTTAGAAAAACAGATGAAATGACTCAGAGGTTTATGGACGGCACCCGTCCTAATGCCAGTGCCCCAGATGCTGACCCATATCTCACTCAGTACAGTAACAGCACAGGGTGGAGAGAACCACTTAACTTTCTGGGGAAATATTTTACACAGCAGAAAATGATAGCACTGTGCAACATGCAGCCCAATGAAGGTGTGCACTCATTATGGAGCAGGAAATAATTCTTGACTGGACATTTTATAAAAAATGAGCCTGTCTTATAAAGAGTGCATGATTACACACACCATGATCTAGCATTTCTGAATTCAGAAAGCTGACTCAAAGTCATTGTTGTCCAATGTGACATAATGATATATCCATATTACCCTATCCTAAGATTCAGAAAGTAAAGGTAGAGGTTTAACCCCTAGAGAGAGAGTGGCAGAAGGGAGGGAGAGAAGGACAGTGAAGGCCACAGAACATTCCAAAACATGTCTACCAGGCAACAGGGGGGCAGACATATCAATGACATGTTGACTTCTGTGGTTCTCAAGTCACTGACAAACAAAACGAGTCTGTCATCCAGAGCCCACCTATAGTTTGACACTTTTTACCATTATGTGTCAAATGTGGATAAGACACAAGCATCCTTGACATTCTACACAATGTTAAGCTGAGATGCTTGCAATAACTCAACTAACGACATCCAAAACAACTACACGGCTAAAAACACTGAATTCTGTGTTAGTGGAGGAAAGGATTCACTCTGCTCTAGTACACAAGGCCAAATGTGCCCTGCTGTACCATCCCTGGAAACAAAGGCTATCTATCTGCCAGAAATGAAAGTCTGTGTGTGGGTGACTGTGTGCATGCCCATACACCACACACAGTGCTTGAGAAACCATACTTTACCCTGTGAAACTGTACAAATGGTAGCTGCATATTGCTTAACTGCAACAGCGTGGTGGTGAACCGTGTCATGAATAAAATGACTAATCCCTTTGAGACAACGCAGTGTCAGATTTGCACGTCACTAGGACGGCTGTGGTTGCTAGTTTCAGGTCTAGAGATGTAACTACCTTTGTGCCAGAGGAGATGGATGTCATCTACAATCCAATGTTTAATGCCTAAGATTTGCTTTTGCTAAGAAATACAGGTGGAAACCAAAATAAAATTGTTGTCTCTGCATACGTTGTGGTTTTAAGTATTTTGGATTCACTTAAACCCTCACTGGCCCTGCAGCCACAACATGAAAACAACTTTCCCCCACGATTTACGAATATAGCAACCTTATATTGAAACTGTTACACTGAAAGAGAAGGATTGAAGTATGCTTAATGAAAGTATTTGCATAATTTAAGAATATGGCATAGTACACTGTAGGGATGCTGTCATATTCTTTATTAATGATATCTTTGCTGCAATTATCCATTATTGCACGAACCAAATGGCTTAAATAGTTCAACAAAGATGGCAAAGAGGGGATCAGTAAATCAAATAAACTTTTCTAAGCACTGTGGAATCATTTGATGGCAGCCATGGCCAAGGGAGGTCACTTCGCTTGTATAGACTGCTTTCTACATATTTTGAATGAAACTAACTGGACGATTTGTGCAAGGCAAACTTAGTAAGCGCAGTAGACTGATGAGCTTTAAACAGCTGAAACAGAGAAAACCATGCCTGGCTCAGACCTGCAATACGAACATTTTTAAGATTTTAGCATTATATCAGCCAATAAAATATAAACAGCCCAGCATGTCACTTTAGGTGCTAAGCTCAACAGGTTACATGACTAGCTAGCCACAGCACCTCAGTGTAGATTATCATAGAACTAGGAGTCGCCGACGAATTTACCCGTCGATGATTAGTTGGTGACGTCATAGCGCGTGTTTCTCGTGCCGCGCAGCGGAACTAAACGGCGTTTTACCGGAGGTGCTGATGGAAGTACCCGGGAGTGAGCCATCTCGCTTCCTTCCTATCTCTGAAAGTCGCGCATGTGCAATAGCGACGAAACATGGACCAATGTCGGCGTCCGCTGCCGCGCGCAGTCGCGCACCAGGAAGTAAAAAGTTCGGGAGAACTTCACCCGTAACAGCCCGAGAAAAACTACCTGCAGTATTTGTGCGGCCGACCTGCTCTCCATGGAAGCAGGACACGCGCATGTGAGGAGGAGGAGGCACGTGTGACATCGTAACGGAGACGATGCGGACTTGCCTCTGTCAGATGTTATATATACACGTTTATACCTGCTCGCAGGATTCTAGCATACATTACAAAAATATGGTTTAAACTTTTTATTAACGAGTTTAAAAGCGTTATGTTATCCTATTGCCTGACAAACGTCTTGTTTTACTCACAATTATTTAGTCAGAAGACTGTAGTTTCGTTTGTTGATGTTTTTATTGCTGTTACTTTCCCTGTCATTTTTGTTAACAGGAAAAATGAATACTTGATTTTTAATTTATTTGTTTTATTAGCACTTTGCCTGTCCTTGCTTTTAAATGGACAAAAACTTGATTTGTCTTTGCTTTTGTGTCAACAGTACCCTTATATGAAACAAAGTTTATTAAAAGACATTTTTTTTTAATGAAGTATCAATATTTATTGCCTTTATTTTCAGTCATCACATGCCTCGAACAACCTCAAGCTAAATTTAAAAGCTGCTTGCTAAATAAGAGCAATTGAGAATTTGTGTCATTCATAATCCGATTAGTCGATTAATCGTTTCAATAATCGGTGACTAATCGACTATCAGAATAGTCGTTAGTTGCAGCCCTACATAGAACTAACGTTAGACTTCTACATGAGATTACACCGACAATAACACATTTTTGGTTGAGCAGATTACAGCAGTTCTGACACATTTACATACCACATCTCATATGGAATTCTATGTCTACCCTGTTCTTTAGGAAGGTCAACCATTCACTAACTCGGACAGACATGTGATTGGTCAATCCCTTTGCAATGCATAAACTTCTTCTTGAAACGTCATCACCATTAGTGAAGCCACACCACTCACACAAGAGGGCACCTTCATTATATGAGAGTCTATCTGTACATAGCCATCAAACACAGGAGTCTATGCTTTTAAGTGTGACACCTGAGAAGTTTACAGGGCAGAAGACACTAAGCATTAATACTTCAAGCCACCAGAAGCTGAGATAGTATTGCACTCAGACTGTTGAGAGGATTGGTGATGACAGGAGGAGGTATGGGAACAAGCAAGTATAACAAACCTAAAAGCATCAAGAGAAATTCATGAGGAAAAAGCTACTCTCTCTCAGTCTTAGTTGAGTCAGTCAAATTTAAGTCATATCAGATATGTTGATCTCTCGTTTGGACAACTAGGATGCATTATCCATCATCCATTCCTAAAAAACAAATTGGATTAGAATGAGGACCTCAGGAATTTGTGTTTCATGGCCAGACAATCAACTGCCAAAAGATCCTGAATAAATCACTGGCCTTCCTGGCAGTTTCAATGTGCCCCTGGCACCATCCAATGTGTAAACCCAAGTGAAACTGACACTAGTATCGTGCAAACAAGTTGGACTTGTCCATCATCAAGTGCAGCAAGAGATGCCTAGAGGGAAGTGGTACCCCATATTGCTCAGCCTCGGTCTCTGCGTCTTAGAGTGGCATTCAGTTCGAAGATCAGTTTTGCCCATTGTCCGCGATCCCTGATAAGTACACCACTCAAGTATCCATTACCGACCATCAACCCTGCCATGCCTGCTCACATTACAGCTGTTTGACTTCCACTACACACAAAGCCCTCTCACTATGAAGGACAGGCTCCGATTACAGGAACCTATAAAATGATGACATATCCTGAAATCAGGTTTTAAAATTATCTGCTGCAAGATCAGTAACTACAAGTTCCAGCCTGCTGGAAATATACTCGGAATCTGCATTAACTCCAGCCAACCAGAGCACAGAACGGGGTGATGGTGTTCAAGGTAAATGTAGTGGTAAGATTACCCCTGAATTTTTACATTACACATATCTGTAGTGATTTGGGTAAATCAAGCGATAAGCAAAATTAAACAGAAGAACAAGAGAAATACTAGTCAGTCAGCTTAGTCGCCATTCTCATGTAGTTTGAACTCACAAAAACTGCACAACTCAAAAACGACTCCCATCACAAGATCATTAAGTGTTAACTGTGCCGTGACCTGCCGACTTTGAGGTTGGGTAGTGTGAACTCGTCTTTAGGCATTCGTTAACAGCACAGGTCTGGCACCACACACAGCAAATGCCCCCCATCGTTAACAACACCACTTAAGCTGCTTTCAGACATGATCTGCGTGCAAAATAAGGAGAAATGGCTACGGCGTTTACCAACAGTTTGCCTTTCACACATGAACAATGCAGCGGGAGACTCTGCATAGACGCGTTCACAACAGCAACAAATCTCATTATTCAGGTGAGTGGTGGAGCAGCCGGATGCAGCAGGCAGCGTAAGGAAGTAACGTTTTAACTTCATTGCAGAGATCCCGTGATTTTATTGACAACGCACAGACACCGTCGTCAGTTCTTATCACGACAAACTTTCTTGACATTCATGGGTGTTGTCTATGTATGGCTACACCGAGATATATTTGTTATCCTTCTTTCCATATTTGCATCTATCCCGTATTAGCGCTCGCGGTGAATCCAGCGGGGGATTCCCTACCGTGTTCACACATCAGATTCTCATGAATTTCTACAAACTTAATACTAGGAGGCCAGGTGGATAAAGTCAACAGAAACTGCTGAGCCTCCCACTCGGACATTTGCGTTGACACATGCACCTCCTCTGGGGAAAAGACGGAGGATCTGTGGAGTTCAGTGCATGTCTGAAAGCAGCTTTTGTTATCAGGTTAGGAGTCATTGCTGTGCCGCTCTCTTTACTAAATAGAATAAAACCGACTACCATTAGCTTCATGCAAGTTTCCTGGACAACATTAGACTGGGCAGACCGGTTATGCCTACGCACAATTTATATCTTCAAGATGTCCATTGTGATTGCTGTAGCTAATACTGATAACGACACATTGTGAACTAAACATAATTGGTTTTCTTGCCTACAAATTAATTTATACATTGTTACCATTACAATTATGGGGAACACACCACAGTTTGCTGTGGACTTGAACAGAATAAACATACATTTTCCTCACAACACTAAAAACCAAGTCCATAGATGTGGTTCATTCCAAACCATGAATTTAGCAGAATCTTCCACAGGACAAGACATTTTTTATTTTCAGTTTTTGCATAATACTTTATAAATACATTATAAAGCATATTGTATGTCAGTGTAACGGTCTAACTTGTGATACTACTGTACATCCCTTTGACATAAAAAGCAAGGAAAACAACATGAGGATTTGAAAGAGAGTAGAGGGCCGCAGCCAGTGATTACTGCCTGTTCCTCTCAGGAGATTATGGAGGAGGAGTCCCCCTTGTTTCCCTCAGAATAATAAGACCTGAGGGCAGAGCAGATCTTAAGATAGGGAAATAACAAAGGATGAGGTAGGTGAGAGACGCAAGTGAAACGACACATCGCCATTGCCAATTGAAATAAATCTAAGAACATGCGTGTATGAAAAGAGACAAAGCAGCCTCTTTGATTTACTACAAAGGCTTGGTCAAATCCAAAAAATTTAATGAAATTATTATTCATCTGAGAAGACTATGTACAACAACATCACTCGTCTTGTCAATAAACTAAGGTGTATAAAGTAAATCAAGAACCCTGGGTATAAAGCAGAAGGATAAGAGGGAGTTGTCTGAAAGAAAAAATACATTTTGTGACCTGGACTGATACTACAGGTTTTATTCTGAATAATTCTCTTATTGTGTCCATTCATTCATAGAGAGCTGATCAATGGCAAATGCTCACCCCCTAAGGTAGTGTGCTAGCCTCTCATCTCCAGCACAGTAATGATCTCCCCACTGGGACTGGACGCACGCACCCAGCCAACACATTAACAGTCTTTTTTTTAACTGAAGTTTTTTAACTGTGTCCTTGAGGTTCAATATAAGGAGAATAAAGAATAACACCGTTCAATAAAAGTATGAATTCTAAAAAAGAAAAGAAAACAGAAATCTCTCTTTTGTGGCTATGGGACTAATGATATTGAAGGATTCAATAAAACTGGAGATTATCTCACTGACCAGGAGGTGATCATTCAAGACGATTACTTACAGCGGGACCATAAAGGTTCGTTCCGAAGTTACATACATGTCATGTCATGTTTTTTTTCAGTAAGGAAACCCATTTCAGTCCAAGAGTTGAGTAATTTCCCTTCAGAATATAATCTAAATAGAAAAAAAACTGCATACCAAGGCTAATATGTGCTCACCAGGCTAGGAGTGGGGGCAGGGACCAGCTGAGGTGGTGCCATGGTTGGGGGAGGGAGAAGGGTGCAGAGCGCATGTGGCTAGCTGAGCCATAATCTAACTGTACCCATGTGCAAAATGCTCTTCCTTGTCTTCTCTCTTTCTCTCACTTGCTCACTCTACGTCCTTTCCTCCACCTCTCCCCTCCTCTGTTGTATGCTTGGACAGCCCAGAAGTAAGTGTGTGTGTGTGTGTGCTCCTACTGGTTGGGTCCCGAACACCAAGGGTTAAGCCCCTGCCATTTTAACGCCACTGACAGATCAGACCATTAGGGTGTTACCTAACAAAATGGAAGCCTTTAACCCTGAATCTGCCAGACTGCGTCTACATGTGTGTCAGTGTGTGTGTGTGTGTGTGTGTGTGTGTGTGTGTGTGTGTGTGAGTGAGCCAGAGCCACACAGAGTGTATGTATGTGCGTGCGCATGTCTCCACCTGGATTCTCCCTAAGCAACGCGACAACCACAACAGCAGTAAGTCCAGGCAGTGTAAACCTGACTTTTGCGCATGATCACACAATGCATAAACATATAGCCACATTAACAGACAATGGTTTGTTGTTTTTAAAAACACAGATACACTGATGTACCTAAATGCATCCTTATTACATAAATAACTAACAAAATAGTGAATCCTTCTCGCAGCCAACTTCCATCTCGATTCTGGCAAGCGTGCACGTGTAATGCATAGTAGCCTTCAGTGGCATTTTTGAGTAATTAATTTATAACCTTTTAAGATCATAACTTAATGACTGACGGAGAGGGATCGTCTCAGCTACGAAGCTCTATAACATCTCAGCTCTCTTGAGCCTCTAATTACAAAATCACTGGATACATTACAAGCTATAATAAAAAGGAAAAAATAAATGTTTTGAACAATCCAAGACAGGCAAAATCTCCAATTTCAGCCAAATTTCTTCCCAATGGTTACTCCATAATCCTGTAAAACCAGAAGCCCATACCCACATAAAGAGCCAAGGGCCAGGACACACGCAGACTGCTATCAGATTACTTTTCTCAGAAATGGACGGCAGCAGGAAGTGACCAGAGTAAAGGGGAATACAGAGCTTAACAGGGGGGAAAGAACAGTATACCAGACAACACATCTATGAGCCAAGCACACCATCAGTACACAATGTTAAAACACAGAACTGGGTAAAGTAGGTCAGCTTTTGAGTTTGAGTCAAGTCAGTGTTTCACAAGATCTTCAGTAGCGCTTAATCCACGTTAGCGAACCAAATAAAAGTGCTCACATTCAGACAATACTTAAAACATACAAACTAACTAGTTGCGTATTGACACTTTAATCTAATTATCTGATTACATTCACACACACAACTTATCTGATACACAAGTGAGTTCTGATGTTTTCTAGCTACAATCCAATGAGTGCCACAAGCATTATATTTAAATTAGAACTACTGCCTGTGTTGCCAACAATAAAATGTATATGTAGACAAGCAAAGACAAAGTGAAGTCAGTTTCATGACAATCGTTTTTCAAATTTTGCAGATTCTCAGACTGACATGACCTGAACATTGAACCGGTCAGAATGTGAGCACTGGCGTAAATCTTTTGGAGGACGGCCACATTCTTTTAAGAAACTAAAAAGCTGTAAACAATATTTAAAAAGGTTCATAACTGAATGTCTGGCAAAAGAGAAGTCTCTTTTTTAAATGAACACACCTTACATCACCTCTGGGTGTGGCTGTAAGCTTTTTCTGTTGCAATTGTTCTCACACCCAACAGTGATGTTATTGCTAGAGGCTGAACCTTAACACCTTTGAAGGTTCCATAATTATGCCTTAAAATATTTAAAGGTTGTATAGCAAAATGTTTGTTCAGAATTGTAGTCTTGTTAACGTATTCTTTTCTCTTAAGCGTTTACAAGTGAAAATGTTGATAATGGCTGAGAGCAGCGTTTCCCATTAATTGCCTCGACGGTAGCAGCATGTCATAGTCCAAATTATTTCCCCACACTGTCAAAATAATCTTAACATTTGAACACTTAGCATAACAACATTGTGAAATAAAATGTTTTTTTGAAATTGCTTCATTTTGGAAAAGTTCCCAGCTGTTGTGCTATGGCCCAACTTGCTCCTGGTTTTTAATCATCCTCTGAAGTCAGACTGACTTAAGCATCACTTCTTTTGTTTAAACTGAAAAATAAAACCTTGCTGTTCATCAGGTGTGTATTGTACTGTATGTGTTTTCCCCAATAATCAATTTACCGTTATAGATCTTAGTCTATGGGAATCTCTGGAGGCTGCTGGGATGCTGTGAAAATGTTGATTTCCCTATGATGGTGTTCACATGCAGATTTAGTTATACTTTTGTTCAATAGCCATTAAATAGAGCAGCACTTTTAGGCTTAACCTCAGACTGTATCACATTCATATTGTTACAATTTTCCATTCCACATGCACAAGTTTGCAAACCAAATGTGTCATTTTAAACAATCCTCCCACAAAGCTTCTGTATACTTGAATGTATGTTAATCGTTTACTCTTAAGTGAAGAGCAGCAGTCATTTACATAAAATGTGTGCTACAACGTATTTTGTACTTTTGACCTCCTCGCACAGTTGATGTTGCAAGAGTGGTCTGAGAATTTATTTAAACTGCAATTCACCATCAATGAGGAAACAAAACTTGTGCAACTCTACAGAGGGATAAGTGATATTCTAAACATAGATTGGTCACTGGATCACTTAAATCCCCATAATGTCATTAAACCACATAATGTGTGCAATACATTTTTTGCAAGTATAAAAAAATGATACAGTGCCTAAAATTTGAGAACTAAAATTGTTTTTTGGACTTATGTGATCTTAAAATTTTATTGAGGACCGATCCAACAGATATGACTGAGGCAGTGGGAATGACAGAGAGCTTCAGGAATGATAATCAGGAATAGCATCAGTTGTGTGACGTGGTGCAAGACACTTAACGCAGTGTGTTTGTCACCTCTCAGCACTCGGCACAAACACTACAATGTCAGAACTATTTTCTACAGCTGTTAATCTGGCATAAGTACACTATAAATTGAACCTGTGTCATTCTTCCATCTCCTCCCAGCCCCCCTGCCACAGCTTTGATTTCAAGAACATATTCTGCCAACTACTGTATAGATCATATATAGGGTAAGTGAACAGTGGGCTCAAGCTTCCAAAGTTTGGGTAACCCTTGTTTTGTTAGGCCAAACATGACAGTGCACTTATGAAATACATAAAGATAGAACCTGTACAAAACGGCCATGTGGCAGGCAGTCGGCCTGGAGAGTGTTTCCCCTTTTGGATATATGCCTTGATACTGCATGTATCCAAGTTGCTGGTCTGCCTGTTTGAGAGTTGCCATGTCGGCACTGACCACACAGTAGAAGCAATTGTTGGGGGCAGACTGATAAAAACAGGAGAAATGTGTATCTCATAAGGTGTTCAAGTGGTATTATTGTTGACAATGGGATGCCATTGGCAAATCTGGTCATGCAGGTTGTCACTTGAGTAAATATGCTAGAGGAACAAAACAGACGCCGATTGGCATTTAAAATATACTAAATATAAATATATTTATTTTATATATATAAATATCTAAATATGTCAACAATATGTTTTTAACCATTAAAGGGCTGAGCTGATGGAAATGTGAGGATTTGCATGGCAGCATGTCTGAATGTGACTAGCTACACTTCCTCCTTATATTCAAGGATGCTTAGTTCCAGAAATGCCCAGTAAAACAGAGGCAAGAAGGCAGATGCTTAACCTGCATTATTATTTTAAAGGAATGTTTCTGAACCATACAACTACACAATGAAGAAACCACCAGAAATGTACACATTTACACATTTCAATACTGCATAGCGTTCATGCATTTGAGTGTTCATTATTTATATTTCAAGAACAGATAGGGAAACCTGTGACGGCTGGCCCAGGTTTCATTTCTTTTTACCTGCTGACTTTTTGTCTCGTCTATTTTTTACTTTAATAAAATAACCATAGTGAAATTAGCTCAGTTTGTGTTTCAGCTTAGTTTGTCTCCCTTTGTTATCTTTTTCTTCCAATCTATCAACTTATTTTGCACTGTCAAACATTATGCATTTTTTTAATACAAATCAATATGAAACATGACAGTCTATATTTACTAAATATCAGCAACTACTAATGTGATATTTTTGAAATTCTTCACCTATATAATAGTATCTCTATGGGTACAAACTCCCATTAAAAAACACTACTTCTTAAAAGCCTGTTCATTGTAAGCCAAATGGCCCACCTGGTCAACAGGGGACAATTTATTGAAGGAATGCAAGTTTTTGCAATAATACACAAATCAAATTAAGACCAAAAGGCAGCATGTAATTTGACATTGGCCAAACAAATAACCAACGATGAAAAAAATGTGCTCTCAAGGTCAAAGTGTATTTTGGAGTGAGGCTGTAAAAATGTCCCAACTCAAAGTGTTTCCTTTTAAGTTGAACAAAATAAAAACTAAAAAAGGAGTTTAGTGTCAATACATCTTATAGTCAACTCATAACTGCACATATGTATCCGTAACTGTTTGAGACGGGGAGTTCACGCGGTTCACACACATGCTTGAGTCAATATGAAGTCTAACGGGGTAAACAAGAAATAGTTCCGTCAGTCAAACATTGGAGGGCTCCTCCTGCTTTAAGAATTGCCTAAGGCGCTTTGGGTGGGTCCCTGTGGCCAGTAGGCCTACTCCTGTTCTCTGGCATGCAAGACAATAAATAACAAAGAGAGACAGTTCCTAAGGGACATAAAATACATATGTGTTATTACTATGTAAATCTGTAAAAAATAAACTTTGATCAAGTTTGTCAAAGCATTGAGTCACTTTTCAAACCTTCAGGAAAAGTTAGTGATTTAACAATGACATCTGGTGTAAAGTACTTAACTTCATATGTAATAAAGCAATGTCAGTCAAAAACTCCTACTGTGTCAATTTTCACTTAAAGAAGCATGCATAATTTGTGCATCCAAAACAATAAACAAGTGACTGACATGGTGTAAATGAGTCCAAGACTCCTACAGTCAACACTATTGAGGCCTACGCTGAAAACAATCATTGTAAAAGAGAACATCTCTATCCATACTTTGGTGAGACAGTTTCAGAAGCACTTCCTGTTAACCTTTTCATAGTGACAGAGCTCAGTCTCCAGCAGGCTACTGTGATGAACTATGCACCACAGTGAATTCACAGATGCTGTTTTGAAAACTGCCTCAACCAAAAAGTATTTTTTTCAAAGTTCATGGGAAATTTAGACACTACTGTGAAAATATACATTTCACAATGTTTTCAATATGGACGTTTATCACCATAACATTTTAAAAACACAACGCGGTAAGTGCTATGTTCACACACAACCCGTCTCACCTCTCACCTTTCTCTGACAGTAAACATTTTCCACAATTAAACTGAGAGCAACTAGACAACCTTCTTTTAAAAGCTGCAGGACCACTGACATTCTGTGTCCAAACAGGCTAAGCAGACGTTCTATAGTTTCTACAACTAAGAACGACATTTTAGAGGCGTTCATGTTTATACTCTACAGTGCAGCATTTTGAGTCTGAGAAAACTAGTGTGAAGGTGCTATATTAGTTGGCCGACACTGAAGATGGAAAGATAAACAAGGTCACTTAGCTCAACCCGAAAATCATTACACAAAGAGTGTCAAAAACATTCAGCTGCAGCCTCTCATGTTTATCTTGTTCTGAGCTTCACTGTCATCAGTTAAATTAAGAAACTTTGTTGGTGGTTCATCATATCAGTTGTCACTAATTAAACTTAGTTGCTGCTGAGACTGCATGTAGCTGTCAGCACCTATCAAAGATAGTTTACGTGACAAAATACGCTCTATATAAGCAGTGTACCACCATAAGGGAACCGTTTCTTCAGTTCCAACAAACCCAACCGAGTGAGATATTACATTCCTGGAGTCTCATGCCATAGCACTCAGAAGCTGCATCTCTCCACTCAACTTTTAGTCATATAATGAGTAACTTGCTTTTTTAAAGTTGCTATTTTTGAACCACGACCTTCAGTATTTGCACCCAGGAGCTAATAAAAACAAAAGGATCAGCAATATGGTACCCTCTTTCCAGAGAAGTACAGACCTCTCAGCACTTTCCCCCCGTTCATTTGGTTTAGGTAATGTGCTAAAATGCTGAAGTGTCGGGCCTAAAACTTATAGCGGAAAGGAATACACTGAGATGTGGATGGATGGCAACAATAACAGCTAAACCATAATACCCTGATTAGAGTTATCGCCAGTACAAGTGATACTTGTTAACCATTAAAACGGGTCAGAGGCAAAGGCAGAATTCGGGGGTGTCACATTTCCCTGAGAATTAAACACGTCAAAATTCAGTGCGTTTGTTGATGGTTGTGTGAAACAGGTGTGATCTCCATTTTAATATCACTCACACCCATGACGTCTATCAAAAAAAGGAACGACAGCAGATACAACTAGTTTGACCAGCTTTGCGTGTGCAGAGCGACTTTCAAACTCTGACCCTTTACTTTCACGACGCCAACTCAGCATTCAGGTTAACACAATATGTTGAAACTCAACAACACTGACAAACTCTTGCGGCAAGATTAAATTCCATAAGATTGGACCTGAAAATATAAACATTAATACAACCGTAAGAAACTGAACAAGTACAGCAGAAAGGATGATACCTTTGAGCCTCATTTATGAGTAAAGCAAAACAAAAAAAAAGCTGGTGGGTGATGAGGAACACTGTTTGATTAAAAAAAATAAAGCTTGAGTCCTGCTCCGGAGTGGATCTTGAGTCATGCCTGTCCGCTCACATCACTTTCAGGAGGGCTTCTTTTTTTTTAGTAAGGGCCACCCCTCCTCAGGCAGATCCGAGGGCCCATCATAAAATGCAAAGTGACATGTGTCCCCATCACTAGCCAAGGGTGCCAACTGTCTATTCACTCTGAAAGGGGGCACTTGTTCAGCAGAGGCAAAGATATAAACACTGCTGTTCAGATTACGCACACCTCAAACCCAAGTGAATCCAATACTGAATTGAAGTGTCCTCAGGCAACATGAACCATGGTTCATAGTTTGCTGTAGATCGAGGTGATTGCTCACACATCCCTGATCGCAGAGCAACAACATATAAATAAAACATCCCACAACATCGACTGACTAATAACACAGTTGTAGATGGTTGATCGGTATATTGGTTACAGAGAAAACATTCAGACTTGACAGATCATTATATACATTAAGTGATCTCTGTTAAGAAACACTGATAATCGGGAACAAACACAAAGCAGGCATTTCGTGGTCTGTGGTGTGACGTGGGTGATAGCTGCTAATCCGTGGTGGACAGACAGACACTCCGACGGAGGCGCAACCGTCCACCATTACGCCTCCATAAAACAGGCTTTTCACGGTTGAGCTAATCTGACAAAGTTGTGAGACCAGTGGCTCATAAAGCCGTAATCATACCCATCCGCGGCTAAAACGAGCAGGCAGCTCGGCAGTAACCGGTGGCGATACTGTTTATGGTTGTCGTTAAACCTGAGTGACCCCACGATGCCTTAAAAATAACAGCTACCTATTCCCAACTAACCCATCAACAACAACAGGCTACATCTCATGCTAGCGGTAACTTGGCTTGCCAACATCAACCTGCCCATCTGTCCGGCTACACAACCAGCGGCTAACCAGCGCCAGCTCGCAGTCGACCGTGCAGCTCTCGGGGTTTCACGGATTCATGTAAAGTCGCCAGACACCGGAGACCGTGCTGCTTTAAATAAAGATGCGGACTGTGATATGTAGCCTGGATGACGGTGGTCGTGCAAATAGCGATACACGGCAGACAATGAAACCGACCCCGTCACCGCCTCACCGAGCCGCTAGTGGCTGGGAGCTAGCTAGCGAGCTAAGCTAGCCTGCTAACGCTACCTCCCTGGACACCCTGCCCAGACAGACACTCGCCGAGTGCATTCACACATAATCGAGCGTCGATCACGCACAGAAATGTTTGATCATGGATTCGTGTTGCTTCACTACAAGTAAACAAAAACAACTTACATTTCACTTTGTATTGCGAGCATCTCTGCGCAAAGTTTGTCGGCGGAGTTAGTTGTATTATTGCTGGACTTTTTTGGGTTCCCGTGTGTGAGGAAGGTGTGTGTGCTGCTGCTCCGCGACACGCAAACTGTTACCTTGCACGTTAGCTCAAACGAGGCTATGCTAGCTAGCTTAACTTACGTTAGCCGAGCTAACGACGAGAGAGAAACTTCATTCGTCGTCACAATTTAATTGGAAATCGAAACATTGGACTAGTTGGACCGGTGGCGGAACACGCGGACTTACGGAGTCCTAGGAGGAGCTAAGCCGAGTTTCCCCCCGCGGTTTTCGGGTGTTTGAGGTCGGTGCTTCGCTGGCTTCGGTGTAAAAATCCCGGGGATCCCCTCTCGTCTGTCCGCTGCCACTCCGGCTGCCAGATAATGAGCCACCACAGGCGGCGTCATGCTGCGTTCAGACACACCTCGGAAATGTTAACTTTGCAACTGATGACATAGAGATAAAATGATGCGTTTGCAACCACTGGATTGAAGTACTTCAGGGAACTTAGGGAGTCAAAACAAGGGAAGAACAGCCAGGCTCCTGCACGAATCAAATTTAAATTGTCAATCATACACTTATATTGCTTAAATTAATCTGATTATCCTGCATTGGATAATGATGTGTTTGTTTGTCACAGGATCGTCACGGTTTCTCTGTTCATGCATCACCTCAGCGTTGTATGTATTTCAATATGTGTTGTGTTGTTTTTTATCTTGAGTCTGAATAATCATCAATAAGCATCATCATCATCATGCACTTCCATCAGTCTTTACATACATCAAACATTAAAGGTCACGTATCCACTTGACCCTTTCATTATGTTTTACTTTATAGTTCAGCTGTATTGGTCCCTATTGTCTGCTTTGCTGTCCATATGATCCTCATTGACTGTTTTTAAGACAAAACTTACATTTAGCATGTTTTATGTACCACAGCAGCGTGTCACAGCCTGTGTCACGCGAGCATCACAAACAGTATGTTGTATATCTTGAAGCTTCTTTATGTGCATTGGTCTTTGTGCGCATGTACACGTGCATAATGTGCCTCAGCACAGTCAGCTACTTTCATAATTGTCATTCTCTTCCACTCCATCGATTGACACACAAGAGTAGTTTTGGACCAGGCCTCAGACCATAATCAGAACAAGTGACGGCTCCATATATGGGTATTTTCCTGAATCACTGGCAGCATAGACAAATCAGTGGATCGGACCCAATGCCATTCCCACAGTCTCCTGGACACCGCAGCAGATTGTTTGCAAAATTGGTGGGAGCAGGTGTTCCTAACTTTTTTGTTTATGATTCCAATGCACCAGAGCTCCATGACAAACTAAACCCTGGCGGCCACCTTCCTGAGAGCCTTTGTCCATTTCCGAGGATCATTGTTGTCCTCAGGAAGTACTTAGTCCTGCACAACGAGTCATGTGACATAACTGGACTACATGACTTGGTAAACAATGCCTGGTCACAACTCATGATCTTGTGTTGCTGCTTCTTTGGTTATCCTGCCTGAAAACCTTTACATTTCCAGTCTAATTGAAGAGATGTTCAGATAATAATAATAATAATAATAATAATTATAATAATAATGATAACGTTAATTGTATTGCACTTTTCAGTAACAAGGTGCTTCACAACAAACAATATAGGATTCAGAGTAAAAATAATAAAAACAAAGATACTGATGATAAAAGTCAAAGTTTTTTTTATAGACATGTGTCTTCAGAAGGGAGATAAAAAACTGATTCTGCTAGTCTAATGTCTTCTGGCAGATTGTTCCAAAGTGTAGGGGCCCTCACGGCAAAGGCTCATCTCCTTTGGTTTTCGGCCTCGATTTAGGAATGGCTAGCTATGCCTGGCTCATATGGAGATAAAAGGTCGGAAATATGAGGAGAAGCAGGCCCATGTCTGGCTTCATTAGTTATTAAAAGGATTTTAAAATCAACCCCAAAATAAACAGGTAGTCAGTGCAAGCATGCTAAACAGGTGAGATATGGGAACATATTTGTATTGTGTAAAAGCAGAGCGACAGCATTCTGGACTAACTGCAGACGGTGGATTGATTTCTGAGTAAGACAAATACAGAGTGAGTTACAGTGATCGAGGCGAGAAGAAAAACGGGCATGTGAATTCTTTTTTCCAGGTCTGTATGTGAGATAAAAGATTTAACGTTGGCTATGTTTCTTAAATGATAAAAGCAATAGGACAACCTTCTCAATGTGGGTTCGAAACTCAGGTTTTGGTCAAAGACCACACCCAGATTTCTAGCTGAGTACTTAGTAAATAGTGCTAGTTCACCAAGGATTGCCATCATCCGTGTGCTGAAGGTGGGACCAAAGACAATTACATTGGATTTGGAGAGGTTTAGTTATAGAAAGTTGTTTACCATCCAGTGCTTTATTTCAGCGAGGCACTTGTGGAGAGTTGCAATGTTTGATTTGTCATAACAATAAACTCTGACCCTCCAGGAGTCAGTCAGCCTTGTAGAGGTTCAAGCCAGGGATATAATGATGCAGATGACTCAGGCATCCTTCACTTTAACATGGAGGAAATGTTCTCAGTTCATGTTGCTCTTCAGGGCCGATACATGTGGTAAAGGAGGATAGAAGGCAGCAGCCCCCTCCTAAATTTTCTACTCTAATGTATTCAACAAGTTCAGAAATGAAAGTGAAGTAAAAGTCTTTGCTACCAGCTCCATACTGGATCACTAGTCCCAGACGTGCTTTGTACTTGTCTAGCGTTGACCCCAAAGGATTCATAAAAGGCTGAGTGTGGAGAACGGCTTAGTTTACTGTTCCTTAAATAGCTTGTTTAATGCCCTTCAGGTGCAGGTGAATGCTTTCCCAGTGAGAATGGAGCACCACTCGTCATCCGTTCCAATATGACAAGAAAAAAAAAGAGGAAAGTGAGGAGAAGAGGGACTCTTGACAAAATGGGCCAGTGTTCTTTTTAAAGAAACAAACTCTTATTCCTCTCCATTCCACGTGAAACATGAGATCACTAGGTCAAACAATACATCACTCAAAACACAATACTGCTGTTAATGTTTGATGCTTATTCTGACATTTGTTCCCTTTAAAATTGCTTTCGGGAAGAACAAGTTGATTAATTCTAATTTACCACTAATAAACATTGGTATACTCTAGTAAGAAATATTTATGATACCAGAGTAGTTAGCAACCTTTTAAATTGTGAAAAGGGGAGAGCGGGGAAGACGAGCAGCAAAGGGCAGGTTCATTTTCCTGCCATTTTTACCCAGTTTGAATTACCTCCTAGTATTTGCAGGTTCATATAGGTACTATCACTATAATTAACTGATCTTACTCTAATGCGAAAGGGCCAAAAATAAAACACACCTGATTCAATACACTCAAGATCCTGTCTACAAAAGAAAGGGAATCAATGAATTACAAATTTTCAATCATATTTTATTGGAAAATTATTGAAAACAACATAAGCATTAAAAACATAGGCATTGGATAGAATATGGCTAGTACTCAAGTTTAAACTGTGTCCTTACAGAGTGCCTTAAATACCAAGCGTTGAGATTTCTACATAGGATAGCTAAAAATACATACACACTTTACTAAATTGACTTTATAAAAAGTCACTGTACAATAAAGGTTCAACAAGTGGTGAGTCTATACAAACATACTGTAAAGAAACAAGTTAGTAGATCTATCCAGACAAAGTAATATATAACAAAATAAAATAATTTCAATTTTTGAATATCTGAAGATTATTGTACGCTCCAAAAGTCTAAATGTGATTTGTAAAAATTTCATCAATGGGGATTCATATATTATGGAACTCGAAAAATACATAGGTTGAATGTGTTTTTTGTTGTTAAAAAGTATGAGGGAGCCCTCACTGCAACCAAATCATATAAAATCCAGAAGTAATGAAACGTTGCTCATTAACAGACTCAACAGAGGCATCTTCTGGTCCAATGATGAACTGCACACAATGAACTGTGCGCTGTCCCAAAACAATGTACACTGCCAACTCACCCACTGATTAATCTGTGAAAATATATTACAAGAGGTCTCTATTTTTTTCCTAATATGGATTTTGTACAAAAATTATCTACCAAGACTTTATTATTCGCAACCCAGGTCAGAAAATATTGTACAAAGGGTCCACATCAGTAACTTCCATGCATGAAAAAAAAACAAAAAAAAACTGCATCCATACAAAAAAAAGGCAAGATGTAAAATATTTACCAACGTTATAAAAATATCAACATGAATAAATTAATTTCTTCTACATTTCTTTACTGCCCCGCCCATCTACCGCCTCTTTTTCCAAGCAATGGAAGAGAAACCTGTCAGAGACGTGAAGAAGCCCTTTTACAAGTCGCTGTGTGTCCTCCACTGCTCTAACCAGGAGTCCAACCCTGCCCCTATGTCCTGTCAGACATCAGAGACGATGGAGATACATTAAACAGTGGCTGTAATTGTTTAACAACGTTTTAGAAATGGTATGGCGGGCAATCAGGAAGCAATCTTGAGAGGCTAATAAAGTGAAGGCTTAAAACTTTTGTCACCTGTTCCAATCCGCTCAAAGCTCGGCTACAGTGGTCTGATAGCAGGTTGTTATGAATCAGTCTGTTGCTTGTGATCGTGTACCAGCTACTGTGACATGAAAGACCGAGGGCTCCTCATAGCAGGCTCGCAAGGCTGGTGGTGGGGCCGTTCTGGGCTTGGATCTGGACAGGAGGGGGGCCATCAGTCCACTGGAAAACAGAGAGAAATACTGTGATTACAGAACTGCAGTACAGACACTGAAAACAGAGCAGTCACAGGGTAGTGTATAGCTGCTTTCAGACATGAACCTAACTCCAGATAATCTCTTGAAAGGAATCAGAGGGGCTGTGTGTGAGAACAGAAATGTCCGTGTGAGTTGGTGCGGACATTCTCCAGAGTTTCTCCTTCTCGGCCGCTAGTAAAAACTCTGGATAATGTCCGAGTGAGCCCACGCAAGAACCCAGCAGGCGGTTGTCCAGAGGATTCACCGCAAGGAAGTGGGCGCGTTGATGATGTTTCTTAAACGGAATGGATGCAAAACTATAAAAAAAATCACTTCCTGCCTCCTGCGTCACCACTCCCCTGAACGGTCTGGAGATATGTGTTTTTTCTGAGCGAGTCTGAACTCGCCGACAACAAGTGACATTTTCTGGACTTCATTTATGAAAAGAGCTTAATACAGATAATTAAGACAAATGATAAGTAATAAATCAAGAGACGATATTCTCCTTGACATACACTGATGAGGTTATGCTCTGGGAGGCTGCAGGCAGCGATGTGGTCCTGCAGCAGCTGCTGGGAGAAGTTCTGGTGCATCTGAGCTGCTTCATGGGCATCGATAGTGTTCCCCAGAGCCTTGTTCAAGTCTGCAAGCACAACACACAAACAAGATTTATCCTCGATCGCAGCATGTATCTCGAGGAAAGAGATTTTGTGCTGGTTAAGTACTCTTACAGACTTACAAAGGTCTACAAGCCTGTGCTTTTATTTAAAAATGTTTGTGACAAGCCACATAGCATAAATAATAGTTCCCAAGATAAAGGGGTAGGTGATTACGTACCTTTCAACAAAGCTGAAGACCACAGTTGGACAGACATGTCAGGGATCTTGCTGGCCAGCTGCATGGCAGGTACAACCATGTTGTTGCTTTCCTTTAGAGGGACACAACAATTTGTTAAAGAAGCAAAAAGACAAACACACAGGTGAAGGTGCTCATTTATAAACAGTGTAAGAATTCAAAAAGTGTTGATCTTCTTACGGCTCTTTTCTGTGTCCCCCTCACAAAACCAACACTAACACACTGTTACTTAAGAGAATAATTCACCTCTCTTCTACTTTGAAACCATATACTTATTTTCTCTAAGCATAGCAGATGGATCCCAGATGCGTGACACTCGATCAAGTTAGAGATAAGTTTGACCTTAAAAGCTCAATGAGAAACTGAAAAGCTGTGGTTGACCTCTCTGGACCACGTAACGGCTCTGACACTTACCCCAGATGATGGGATAACAGATCATGTTCCCCATACACATGCAAGTACACATGTTATTCTTTATCGCCATTATTTTAAAGTTTGTTATTATTAGTCTCAGCAATCTTAATGTTGGTGCTTTTATTGTCCTATCTCAGTGCTCTTGTTGTATTATGGCTCAATGTCATAAGAACCTGCCTCAGATCATCTTTAAATATTCCAGCTTTTGCCTGACGACAATAAATTCTATTTGATCTAATCGTAGCAAAGATCCTTGTGTTAAAGATCATTGTGAGTCTCTCTCTGTGTGTGTTATTTTTGCTTTGTGTCGTTATGTGGTGGTTCTTTTTGTACCTCTGCTGCTGGGACGGGAGAGAAGGTGGGTGGGGATGTGTACACATTATTATGTTTATTGCAAAAACTCTGCTGTGACATGCTGCCAATCAACTTCCATTTATTGTTTTTGTTTAAATTAAGTAATTTCTGTATCACCAACAAATGTAAATTAAACATTGGAGCTAATTACTGGGATATGAGGCCGATGTAAATGCAGATCTGTTCAAATTCACAGTGACATATTATCAAATGTGATGATATGGGCTGTTTTTTACAAAAGAGGTTATCTATATACTGCTATTTTGGGGCAGAATGTATAAACAGATGTATAAATAAGGCCCCAGTGGTAAATGGCACGTCTTTACATGATTGTCCCAAATCAAGTAAAGACTAAAAGAAAAATAATCTTCTGCTCTGGTGACATGGTTGTTATAACCGCTTGTAAAACACAGAATTCATTGCCTAAACAGTGAAGGTGAAAATCCGACATTAGACCCATTTGTGGTACGTGTCGTCTTACTCTGTGGTTTCCCAGAACGTAGAAGATGTGGCCGAGCAGAACCAGAGAGCAGGCGGTCAGTCTGTTCAGATCCTCAGCGTTAGACATCTTCAGGGTTTCCCTCAGGAAACGTCTGCAACACAAACACACATGAGCGGCAGTGCACGGTGGACCTGTGAGTTTGATCACTGTAGTCCACTTGAATGCTTTCATACTTGGCCTCGTTGTAGCGTCCTTGAAAGAAGGACAGGAGTCCCCTGATGTAGAAGGCTGCAGCGCGGAGGCAGTGGGAGCTGAATCACAAAACAAAGACAAGTTAATATCATGAACAAGTTTGAACAAAAAGCATAGTTTTAATCTTGTGCTATTCATGCACACTGTAGAACTCCTGTGCATCTTACCCTACTGGGAAGTTGTGGTCTGGGTTTATTCTCTCTAGGAGGCTGTACAGCTGGAGATCAAATGCAATGGAAAAATGTTAAAACAGATTTTAGTCGCTAAGTTTACAAGGTTGTTTCCACTCATCATGTTGCATTTAATTTCAAACTAAGATAGAAGGTATAACCAAGGTCACCTGGATAACCCATGTATGTTCTCAAACCTGAGATAAGGATCATTTGAATTTAGTTATCAAAGCTTGTTTAGGTAAAAGACATTTTATTGAAAATTTACAGAATTGCTCTCTGGTGGACAAACTTTGTAATTGCAACACTGACTGTACAAGGACAAGTTAATCATGTTTTCCTTTGTTATTTGCCTGAGCATAGCACTTCCTCAAGAAGAGAAGTACTCCACTGCACATTACACTGTTTAAGTAGTGAAATACACAATCCATTATAAGTCAACTGACCTCCTGGTGTCTGTTTCCTTCCCTTATGTAGACACTGGCCAAATTAGTTACAATGTATGTCCACAGTTCCTGGTGTGTGGTGAGCTGAAAGAAAAACAAAACCGACGTGTTTCAGACAAAAGGAGAAAGCAGCTACAGCAGCGAAAATAGGAAGAGCATAAATGTATATATTAGTAACTCACCCGCAAAGCTGTAGTGAACTGGGCCTCAGCATTATCCATACAGTTCACTGAGATACAGTACAGACCCTGGGATATGAGAGGAGCAGGAAGAAACACACCTTTTAGACTGACCAATAGGAACATTGGGTTCTGTGTTTCAAGTATTTAAAAGACGCATTTCAATATTTTTAGTTCTAGTTACAGTTTGGTTTCCCTGAGTGTCCAATATTTAAAGTGTATAAAGTGGAAAAGTTACTTCAGGCTACATCATACGTTTTGTCTAATTCTTACTTTTGTTTACATGCTAGCTTTCGGTTTTTATCATTTGGTTGTCGCCTGAAAAATGTTCCTTTAAAATATTAGTTTGTTTAAGGTGCGTGTATTTACAATTTTAAAAGTTTGTCATAACACCAATTGCTTTGATTCTCAATCTATTTAAAGAAACCTTGTAAAAGAGAGTGGTAACCACCTTATACACACATTTCTGAGTTATATTCGATTTAAGTCTATATCATGATTTTCACTTCAAGTTGCAAATACAAAAGCATATGTCCAATAGGGTTAAAGGTTTGAAATACTCACTAGGAGCGTGTGGAGCTGAGCAGCGTGGTTGGTGAATAACCGGGGGGACTGTTGGCACAGCTGACACACCTGTGAGATCTGGACGGACACAACAGCCAGTGTTCACTTTCACATGATGGTTCAAGCATGCAAATTGTTTTCGTGAGATGCTATAAAATCGAGCTCCTGACGCCTTTTCCTGGACGGTATTTTTTGGCACATTGCAGCAAATTAAACGCAGCTAAACGCCATAGAAAAATAAACAATATACCTCTTGTAGCGCAGTGGCCTTGTGGCCTGTGACGAGTCGACACATGATGATATGTTCCAGTAGAATGACTTGAAAGGTAGAGAGGATGGGGCTGCAGTCCAACACTGAGTCGCACACAAAGACAAAAGAAGAGCAGTTTGTTAATATTTAGTTATTCAAACTGACATTTTGCTTTGAATGACACATGACATAAAACTCACTTTTTAGTTTCTCTAGTTGCATGAGAGCCTTGTCTGTGTACTTCTGGGCTTTCTCCAGATAACCTGCTTGCATGGAGTGCATGACTGTCACCTGTAAAATGTCAAGAGGGAGTAAAGGTTAAACGCTGAAAAAACAATTCCTGATAAAAAACTTCAAGCCACACAACACAACTGGCACTTTGCAAGCTTTTATCCAAGTGCCACTAGAGAACCTAACCCAATGCAATATCAACCTGTGCAATATTATACTGTACACTTGTACTATGTGCAATATAACTGAGTTAATATACTCCATCCATTTGTTTCAACAACTACTTCTGTGTTTTGTACAGTGTGCAATTACAATATAGGCATTGACTTGAATTAATACTAAGTATGTTTCACTGAGGTGAGAAGCTACCCAGGAGAATAAAGAAAAACAGTTTCATATATTAACATTTCATTTTGAAAAATCTCAGCCACACCAGCTTTGATTCTTATTTTGGGAGATGATGATTTCTTGTGTAGTGATGTTGTCATTACCAAATAGACGAGGACACACATGTGCTCCTTGGGCAGCCAGTGGAAGAGGTCGGCTGGGTTGCTTGGAAGAATCTCGTCGTCGTGGAGTGTAGAGATGGTCTGGATACACTGCTGCAGCTGCTTCAGACATGGCTTCACACTCTTCACCTAGAGAGGACACAATAAAAAAAATGTTTTTACCTCCTTTTTTCATAACAAAACCCGGACATCCTATGGTCATAAATACCAATAAAGACATGCATGCTGATCCAAAAGGGTTTCTAAATATTGTTTCGTTTCAACCCTTACAGCTCTATCCTACTTATTTTTTTAACCTTCTAAACTAGGCTTCCTACCTGTCCAGCATCCAGGTAGTGTGTGACCTGTAGGACCAGGAAGAAGACCCTGAGGGACTCCTTCTGGATCGGGTTTCCCTGCCAGTTTTCTACTATCGTTCCGCACAGTGTGAGCAGAGGATGAACTTCACCGAGCTTCCTCTCCATTAGCAGCAACTAAAAGAGAAGACGAGTTTTGTGGTTTATTATTTATATGATGACACTATTGCTGTTAAATGTTGGTGTTATTATGCTGTTGTTATACATGACAAAAAACATTCACATTAAAAACTGAAGTAGATAATAATCCTGTGTTGGAACGCATCAAAGTTTTAATGCTGCTATGTAGTAATGGTACATGTAAAATACAGGACTCACCATTCCTTTACTGAGGAGAAACAATGCCCTGAAAAAGAACAAACATCGAGTCAGTGTGTTTCCCTCATGCCTTCTAACATTCACTGCATAGTATTTAACATGGTTGATAGAAAGAATTGATTATTTTCTATACAATGGGAACTTTGTGACGTGTGAATGTGATTCGTCTGAAACCCTGACAAAAGAAATTGATGCAGAAAATGTAATTATTTTGACCATAAAGGTCAATTTCTATTTGCTGTGCAGGTGATCAGCGTGTTGACTTACAATATGTGATTTAACAAAAGGCATATGATGTTTCATGTATTCTGGGAATCTTCTGTGAACGAAACTCGCTTTCCACGAGTTTCATAGTCTACTTCCCTTTATCTGATTTGCAATACTATTTATAACTTCAAATACTCTACATGGCCATAGAAACTGAAGCAAACTGGAGGCATCATACACAATAATAAACCTGCCACGTAAAGACATATCTGAGCCTTAAAAAAAAGGTAGCTACAGGTACGAAACAAGCAAATGAAGGGAAAATATCACCAGCTTGCACAATGCGAGACTCCAATTTTCACTAATTGTTTGCTCTGAAATCCCAACACCAAACGGCTGCAATAAATAAGTGAACATTGGAGCCCTGCAGTGTGTGAGTCGTTTGATTTATTTAGGTGGTCTGTAATAACCGCAAAAAGCTTTGACCTTTACCTGGTGTATTCTGAGCCCACCACTCGGGCGTACTCCGCTCCAACACCCAGGAGGTCGCAAGCTGACACCAGGTCTTTCTCCAGTGTATGAAGTTGCTGGAAGAGACAGACAAACACTGATGTCATCACTGGGAGCTCAACGTTTGGTATTTGGACACAAAGTCAAAACCCTTAAAATGCAGAATATAACAAAAATTACAAAGTGCTCGTGTCAGCAAACTGGAGTGAGATTAGCAACCACATCTGATTTAAAGCTGTTGTGACCCTGCTCGCATTTCAACTGTGTGACCTCGATGGGAGACTGTGCTGAGTGGGAACATCGATGTCTCATACGTACCGCCAACTGGAACAACAATCTGCAGTGCCAGTATGGTGTCTGCTGGGAAATCTGGATGGCCTTGCGCAGAAGGGGCTTTGCAGAGTCCACCAAATTCTGAAAATTTATAAAAAAGGGTCAATAGTCAATGATAAATACCAATGTCCCTCCCACTTTGCTTTAAGAAGGAGATGGTTACTGGATCCAAAGTAAACGGTGGTAAACTTCCTGGCTACTGCAAGCATTCACTGCTGCCAAACTCTGTGTTGAATGGACATTGTTATTTTGTTCTCCCTCTCAGACATTTGGGGTCGACATCTGCAGTTAACAAGTAAAGAACCTTCTCTCCTCTGGCTCTGTCTGCAGTGTTGTTACTTTATTCGTCATCAGATTTGTTTACATGTAGTCGTATTGTTCTTATACATGCACGTACCTTGTTCATAATGGATGTGTAATAACATGCACATTTGAGTGACTTATTTAAGGTTTACACTGCCATGTAAACCGCATATGCTTGAGAAAATAAATAATCAAGTGAAGACATGCGGAGCATTCCGACAAGTCACATTATGTCAACAAGTACACACGTCTTAATCACATTATAACATCCTACTGGAGTTTTCACTGCATTTTGCGACATTGACTCACAACAACTGCCTGACCACACATCTCTTGGGTGTAAACAAGATGGTAAGATCATTTTTAAAAAGGAGCTGGAGCTTTCTGCAGGATATGAACGACAACAGCCGAAATAGCGCAAGGTAGCGTCATGGATTAAAGTGTTCAGGTTTTCAGGATGGGGCTTAAAAGTTGTGTAAAAACTGTGTCACGATCGGACTAGGCTCTGGGTCATGTGAACAGGAACAGGAATGGAACATTCTATGAGCAACTAATGTAAACACCATAATCAAACTAAGGTCTTATTCTAAATGAGTTGGAATATTGGAGTCGCTGATAGTTTTGCACATATGATAAAAGTGTAATATGGTGTGATTTAATATGCATTATTGAGATCTTTCTTAAACATAAAAGTTGGTGATGTTACTTTGGTGCGTTTCAGTGCTTGTTGGGACACTTTGATCCCATTTGAAACAATATCGCGATAGCACGGATCATTTAGTTCACTGTGCTCCTGGAAGCAAGACTTCCATCTCTTCTCTGCTCGCAGCACCAAGAAGTTCTGAACAAATCCTCCCGATCCCGAAGTGTCACTTGCTGCGAGGAGGTGCTGGATGTGCGAAGCTAAGCTAACACGTCTCCTTCCTTCCCCCCCTCTGGATGAATCCCCCCTGAATGAGAGTTACCTGTTGGCAGAAGAGCTCTGACAGAATGCTGGCGGCTTCAAACTTAACATCTTCAAACTGCGGGACCTGCTGCGAGATGAACCACTGCGGGAACACAAGAGAAGACATGTCAGCCATGGAGCCCTGGGACTCCCACACAGGAGCAACAGTGGAGAGAGAGAGAGAGAGGGAGGGAGAGAGAGAGAGAGAGAGACCCGAGAGGGGCCGAGTCCGGACGAACACTACACATTTTAACAGGCCGAATGAAAAAGGCTCGAAATGGGTGATTTTCCACGTTTTCTACAGGAGCGAGCGAGCTGTGTAAAGGCTCCGGCCGCAGGTTGCCCTCGCAGCCTGCGGCCTACAGCCGGCCGCATCCCCGCTCTTTCCTGCGGCCCCTCACCGCTTTCTCCAGGTGGCTACGGGCCAGCTCGCTGTTCTTCGTGTGGTGGTAGAGCACCGAGCCCAGCTGCAGATGTGTCCGGGCCTCGATCCTCTGCGGGGGCTTGAACTGGAACACGGCCTGGAGGCAGTGCACGCAGAGCCGGATCTTGGGCGGACTGGAGGTTCGAAAATGCTCCGCGAAGCCGAGCAGGGCGAGGTACCAGCGCTCCGGGGCCTCGACGTTTGACGCCATTTTGCCCGACAACAACAAGTTTTTCAGCGGTATAGCCGGAGCCCCGGGTTGCCAGGTCGGCTCCGGTACATACCCCCCCCCCACCAACCCAAGTCAAAGAGACCCAAGTCCGTACCTTTTGTTGGATTGTTTTATTTTTGTAAACAAACTAATCACTAATTACAAATGACCACAGCTCTCTCATGTAAAACCAGTACACACAGAACAAGATCCAATTAACTTTAGACATGTTGGCACCAGTATCTTGTCAGAACTGGATTCACATATTATGATTTACCAACTTCCCTCAAACTACAGTCTTGTGTTCCTCTTAGAGATTTAAAATCACTACTCACTGATGTTTTTTATGAATCGTATGATCGTTTCTATTCATTATATAAAGATTTAAAAACAAAATGTTCTTTAACATGGTTGTAACAAACTGCTTTTTAGTACTTTTGTTCATTCATTGACAAGGATCATCTCTGAAAGTATGTCAGGTAAATGGCAATTTTCTATGTAGTCACTGAGCACAAAAGATGAATCATTCTCCTCTTAGAATTATTAAAAAAAGTGTGTTCGGTTATTATCGTTCCTTTTTTAAAAGTCAAGTACATGTAAACCTATTCCTTTAAAGGCCGCCACTTTTGTGTCATGGGACGGCAGTACTATGAGTGATTTATATTTCGTCAAATAGCCCATACACTTAGTGTCATTCTAGTTAATGAAAACAGTGAAAAGGTAACCAAAACTAATCCATGACTATTTTGATATACATTTTAAATCAATTTAACTGTGATTTAACTGGGAACCTGCTCTGAGTCTAAATGTTCTGTCAGAAATATTAACAAAGGAATGGAAAGTTGGACTAAATTCCAGGTCCAGGACTCATGAACACATTGTCTCAATGACCAGAACAATTTTTTTAGTAATAAAACAGTGTTGCTTTGACTGATTCAATAGGTCAGGTTTTTAGGGGGAGGATAATAATTCAGTTTATTTTTATACATTTTTTTTAGGAAAACTGCTGTAAGAGTCCAAAAGTTCTGCAACAAATGTTAACAGAATGGAAAGTTGGTATGCTGATGATACGCAAATCTGGCAACCCAATGTTCCGAATAAACTCGCGAGATCTCACGCCGCGGACGGGATTAGCGTGTGGGAGTTGTAGTCCAAAACACAGAGTAGGCTGCCCTAATTCCTTCCAGACCTTGAGCAGCACAAACAGAGGTGTGCGCAGAGAGAGAGGAATAGAGAGGGAGAGAGAGAGAGCAGCAGGAACCACGAGCTGCAGAGTTTCCTCGGAGGCCTTCGTCTATAAATACACAACCCAGCGACACCTGTCTCCTCACAAACACACAACAAGACGACACATCGGAGCCTTCGGCCAGTTCACAACAGCGAGTGCAGACAAGCGATGTGTGCACGGAGCCGCAGGACACAACACAACAGCAGCAGCAGGCGGAGCAGCAGCAGACTGGTGACAACAGAACACAACACAACCAAGCTCTGTCAACACGACAGCCTTTTTCCACACGACCCAAGGTAACACACAGAACCAGTGCACCACTGGATTTCACTGCACTCACCATGCACGGGCCTGTCTCTTCATTCTGTGTAGTTTATTTATGTGAGGTGTGGTCACCAAGTTATTTAACTCATTCAGGAGATCGACAGTTGATCAAGTGGGATTGATTCTTATAACAAACACTGTGTCTGTCTCTTTGTTTAATGGACGTGTTGTTGTTGTTGTTGTTGGACTGGCTGTCGGGTGCGCGCAGCCACGCACTGTGATGGGGATGCGCGGGTAGTGCGTGGCCGTGCGTGGCAGCGGGCTGTCACACGCACAGTGTGTTTCTAACAGCCCTCCTCCTCCTCATGTCCTCTCTCTCCTGCAGCGTGTGTTCCTGGATGAGCGGCTATCTGTCCGAGAGCCCGTGAGCCGCACACATGGCCCAGCGCGTGCACGAGCACCAGAGCCGCGTGCCCGCGCCCCAGAACACGGTGCTGGCTCTGCCACCTTCCAGCCAGGCAAAGGTGGGTGCTGCTCCTCCACCACAGTGACTCACTCACACGTTATGCTGCTGGAGCTCATGTGGCATCGGGTCATGTAAGGACAGTTCAGACATGGGCTGCATTGTGAGGGTCTTATTAATTCAAACTCAAGTGGGAAATTGGGGGAGATTATAGTCGTGGGCCAAAGAGATGGAGACCAGGCCTGCAGCCAATTATCATTCTTTTGTGTAATACTTTAAAGGACCCTTCATTTTAAACGTCACCATCTCTGAAATAGTGCGTTATCCATTAAAGTTGCAGTGTGTAGAGTTTAGCTGAACACCCCTCACCTCATCCTCCCCTTCCAAACATGAAAGAGAACCTGGTGGAATGAGCTCCCCATCGACATCTGGACATCAGAAAGTTTACACATCTTCCGCCGCAAACTAAATACATACCTCTTCCGACTACACCTTGAATAACATTTTGAAACTAACAATTTAGTAGCACTTAAATGGCACTTACTTCTAGCACTCTGTAGTTTTGCTTTATTTTTGAAGAATTTGTACTTTCTTGATTCTTGTTGTTCTGGGTTTGTACCCTCGGGATTGAATGCACCTATTGTAAGTCGCTTTGGACAAAAGTGTCAGCTAAATGAAAATGGAAATGTAAAAATGGAAATGCAAGAACCTGTGGCAGTCTTCAGTTTTCATAAAAAACTCAAAGGGGTTTAGTTTGTGAATAAAACAACAATTTGTATAATTTAGATGAAACACACTCGTGAAAACATCACAAGGATTTGTTTTATATCAAATTTCTGTCAATAGAACCCTTTCACCTTAATCTTACACACCGGACCTTTTTCAATTGTAGGATTTGTTTTCATAAGATGAACCCTACCCTCCTTGCTGCAACTCCAAAGCTTGGCTCAGATCCATGTGGCTGTTGTTGTGTCAGGCAGTAAAGCCTTCCTGGTGCTATACATACTTCTGAAGGGCAGGCCTCACCCGGTGCATAGCTGTAAATAGCAGGGAGGTGCCGTCTAATCTCAAAATGCACTTAGTTCACAAAGCAACGCAGCAGGTAGTATGGTAGCAATGAATGAGACGCAAAAATAAAGATACAAAGTGCTTCACAAATAAAAATGACTAGAACTAGCCAGAATAACCTGAATCAAAGGAAGCCACTGACTCAGCCTGCTGTATTTCCTCAGGCAGGGTGTTCCTGGGCCTCAGGCTCTTATTACAAAAGCTCTGTAACCCTCAGTCTTCAGCTGACAATCTGGAAAGGTTAAAAGGCCCCTGCCAGAGGGTGTAAATTCGGTGATGTAGTGATATAAGATCCACAAAATACTGAGGAGTCAGACCATGGAGTGTTTAACAGAGCCTTACATGGAAGCCAGAGTAAAGGGGCTGAAACCAGGGTGATGTGTTCCAGCCTGTTTGTTGTGGTTTAAAAACCTGGAAGCTGAGTTCTGCACTGTCGATGAAAAAAACTCTATTTGGGAATAAATGTTTTAATAAATCTATAAGATATGAGCACGGAAGTAAATAAGAGGAGATTTTACAATAAGGTTACACTTACAGGAGACCTCAGACAGATACTGTGCGTAGGTAGATTAACAGGTTATATGCAGAGTTGTAGTAGTTATATGACGCATTGAACTGGTTATGGATGAGAATGATATAATCCATGACTGTGTCCTCCCTCCTCTGTTTTAAGTTGTGACACATGTTCGTGTCAGATGTTTGTCAGATGCTTCTCTTATCAGTCAGTGGTATTGTTAACACACACACACACACACACACACACACACACACACACACACAGAGTCATGTCTCCGTGACTTCTGAGCACATTACATTGACTTATACGGATTCCCTGAAGACTTATTATAACATAAACCATGGCGACTACTTGCCTTAACCTGTAACCTTAATTATGTCTTCACCTTGAAATGTAATGATTAACATTTTGGAGACTTGCTTTTTGTCCGCATGAGCAGGTCAAGTCCCCATAATGTGACGGTGTAAACCTGCACCATACACAAACACAAACACAAACACACACACACACACACACACACACACACACACACACACACACACACACACACACACACACACACACACGTTTCTACATCAGTTGTGTTATCTCCTGTGGTTTCATCACAAACAGTTGAGTCACTCTCGTGTTAACCGACATGCAGATTTTGCTGATCGGTTGTTAATTTTGCTGAGTGATGGTCACAGGAGCGATTGTGCTGATGTCGGTTTTCTTTGGATTGAACTTAGTTTCTTTGTCCACACTTTAACATGGTAATCACTGGAAGGGCAGGTCCAGTTGTCCTGTGTGTTGTAAAGTGTGTCTGTGTGTTCAAACAGGACCTGAGGCCCACATTCACAGCTCTGGACTCCCTGGTGTGTGGTGCGTTCGCTGGAGCGGTGGCCAAAACCGTCATTGCACCGCTGGATCGGACTAAGATCATCTTCCAGGGTAAGAACGGCCCTCTACAAAACTAGCTTTCCATATATATAGTGTATTAATAAATAGGCTACATGTCGGTGACCTATGTACAGTTTTTTCCTGTTTGTACCAGAAATTTCTCTGACTGTTGTAACTGCTCTTAACTAATTGTTAATCATCTTAGTAGATGTTTAGCCTACCTGAAGCAGTGTGTGTATGTTGATGTTGTCCAACCATGAGAGTCACTCTGTTTCTTGTTGTTTTACAGTGTCCTCCAAAAGATTCTCTATTAAGGTGAGTTCAGTTGTCTGTCCATCGGAAAAAAACTCACTGATTATGAAGCTGTTATGGTAGAATTGAATATCAAACAGTTGGTTATTACTGCTTCACACATTTGTGTATTTACTCACTTTCCTTATATATCCTTATATCCCCAATATTTTGCCCAACAAAGCAAGAAAAAATACAGTAAACAATATAAATGCACTGGTAATTAGCTATTGTCAACACATTTATCACATTTTGTCATTATTTTGGACATTTGGTGCCAAACAATTGATTTGTTAGTATATTGAATTGATAAATAATTGTTAATGTAAAGTAAATCATTTTAGTTTTCAACCCGAGGAGGTACAGTATAACTGTAGTATTATTTCCCAGACAAACAAACTTCATATGCAGGGCTATACTTTATGTTATGATTATTAGAATTTTACAGCATCTACTGCTCCTAACAACATACTGTATATATATATATTTATATATCTTTTTCACTATCTATCCCCAGGAGGCCTTCAGGCTCATATACTGTTCATACATGAAGGATGGGCTGCTCAGTCTGTGGAGGGGAAACTCTGCCACCATGGTGCGGGTCATGCCCTACGCTGCCATCCAGTTCTGCTCCCATGATCACTACAAACAAAAGCTGGGAAACTACTACGGTTACCAGGGAAAGTGAGTAGAGATTATGTGTCTCAGCAGTAATGACTTAATCCAGTTTATTCAGTTTTATCCAATTATTTATTTGTATTTATGAAAACATCATGGAGAGGTTTATTTTAGCCCTGCTGGTGGTTTGGCGCTATAGATGTCAGTATAGGTCGATCAGTTGAATGAAACAATCTAAATCAAAGGAATGCAATGATATTATTTTATAGACATTTATGGTCCCTGGAGGAAAATTTGTAATTACTCTGAGGAAAAATCATCTGCTCCAAAGAGTTTTGTTTGTGATCCAAAACCTGTGGAACTAAGGACATTGTCATTGGCCGCAGCATGTTCTGTACTTGGTCCAGTTCAGAAAATGCTAGCATGCTAACAAGCTAAGCTCATACAGTGTAGTGGTGAATCATATAACTGCTATCATAGTCATAATCATGAGGCTAGCATTTTAATATGCTAAGCTATTATGTTGAACATGGTAAATCATCAGAATGCTAGCAGGCTAACATGCTTAGCTATCAACAAGAATAAATGGTCAATATTATATCTGCAGTCATTCTAATCATGAGCATGCTAGCATTTGGTACACTGCAAAAAATGCCCAATCAGATTTAAGTGAAAACATTTAATTGCTCTCAGTCATGTTTTTTTTGTTACGTGAGTTAATTACAAAATTAATGAAATAGTTAATAGTTCATGCTAATTAGTTGTGTTGTTTGTTTCAGGGCTCTGCCTCCTTTCTCACGTTTCCTGGCTGGCTCTCTGGCCGGAACGACTGCCACCATGCTCACCTACCCCTTGGACATGGTGCGAGCCAGGATGGCCGTCACAGCCAAAGAAATGTAAGCTGATATCTCCGGTTTCCACAACACACATCAGTCCTATTGTCGTTTGCATTGTAACAGAATGGAGTCCATTGAAGTAATTTATAAATGTCTCACTCATGCTCCCCATCGTAGACACTGTACACTGATACATATTTAGGTACAGGCTATTTTGGTGGGTCCAAAAAACTCAGTTACAAAAATGTTGTGCAACTAAATACATTTTTCAATTACAGGAAAACAAACGAAAAAACGTAGGTAAATTAGATTTAGCAAAAGTTAGCTGTGATTGTACTCGAGTTAGCCTGAACTATAGAATCTGCAGTGCAGTTTGGTATTTACGTTTGTTTTCTAGTTCCTGCAAAATTTGACATGGTGTTTTTTACAAGTCACAGTTTTCTTTGATATGATGCATTTAATGTTCAGATCTGGATCTTGATGAAATTCATACCAAACAGTTATTAAATAATGTTTTTACTCTTTTTTCTGACAGGTACTGCAACATCATGCACGTTTTTGTGCGCATTTCCCAAGAGGAGGGTGTGAAGACCCTTTACAGAGGTTTCACCCCCACTATTCTGGGCGTCATCCCATACGCAGGAATCACATTCTTTACATACGAGACTCTCAAGAAGCTCCACACAGGTAACAAACAGGAGCAATTTATTTCTGCGTTGTGTTAATAAATCAATCAATCAATCAATCAATCAATCAATCAATCAATCAAGTTTATTTGTATAGCCCACATTCACAAATGTTTAAAGCTGAATCTTAAATATTTGCAGTAGCTCAGTGTGTTTAGCTCATTCTTCCTTTGTGGTTTTCCTTCTTTGTAGAACGAACAAAGCGATCCCAACCTTACTCGTATGAGCGCTTGGCCTTTGGTGCCTGCGCAGGCCTGATTGGACAGTCTGCCTCGTACCCTCTGGACGTGGTGCGCAGGCGCATGCAGACGGCCGGCGTTACCGGCTCATCCTACGGCACAATTCTGGGGACCATGCGTGCGATCGTTACACAGGAGGGAGTAATACGAGGACTATACAAAGGCCTGAGCATGAACTGGATTAAAGGGCCCATAGCCGTGGGGATCAGCTTCACCACGTTTGACATCACACACAACATTCTGCTCAAATTCCATCAGACGGACTACTTCACCCACTGAATTAGTTGCCAGTGCCCGAGGGGAAGCACCAAGCACAGATAAGACTGGCATGACGGAGGTTGTCAAGTATGTCACCTGGCAATAATAAGTGTCAGCAGCCAGTGCAGGGCCGTCCTGCTGCACACTCCTGTCCACGTCACACAAGGGGGCTGAGGAGTGTGGGTTAGGAGATCTAGTGCGCACAGAAACACGGCATCTCAAGCTTTGATAAACGCACAGTCAGCTGAGTGAGGATGGTCGTCATATATTCATTCACATAATCACAACCTTGTTATAAATTGCGGTAAGATGGAGGTTACTAAAGTGATTGACCGTGGATAACGACTGTTTTGTTTTTCATGGCTTAATGAGGAAGACTGTTTGTGCATTGATAAGTTACGCTCGCACTTTATAAAAACTGAAAGGTTCTTTCAGCCTAATCTATCAACTGAGGGAACACTGTTTTTAATCAGTTCTTTTGCTCTGATTTTTTTTTTTTTTTTATAACATTGATTATTTTTTTATTTATCCTTTCCAATAACCTGACCATGCCAGGGTGTATTATTTGTGCCTGGTAACAAAAGGGTGATTATACAATGTTTTGTTTTACGTTTTTAAGTTAAAATTTTATGATTGTGCCTATGTGGAATTGATTTATGGAACAAATGATGTCGTAGGGAGATCATGTCTGCACGGCTGCACAGTTTCACTGTCCACCCAGCACTGAGTGTGGTAAAGTATTATAAAGTCTACTCAATGGAGATTAATCAAATATGAAAAATAAATCTATATATCACAGAAATTGATTTATATAAATTATGTAAATATTTCCTTTTTGTGCTGTGCTTACACTGTTGTGCAAAGTCTATCATTGCTTTGACTGGATTGTTATTAGGCACCATTTACCTAAAGCAACTAAATATACCAAAGCACATAACACAGTCGTGAATGTAATGTTATGTAAAGGTTAATCATACTATAACTACTAATGTACTTATAGTACTTCTACAGATGTTTACAGTTGTCTCAAGCTTAAATGGCTGTGCAATAAAGTGTCCATCCACAACACTGAGCAACGAGTCCTTTTGTCCACTTGGGGGCGCAGTGGGATAAGGGAAAGTGTTCACATCATTACTGGCAGTGGTTTTAAATGTGAAATACAAAATTCAAGGTTGTATAGATACTGTAGATTTCCTACGAGACGCACAACAAACTGCAGCCTTCAAATGTGCATCTTTAAAAATTCAGCTGAAAAAATAACAGTTAACATACAAAACAATATCACAAAAATAAAGTGAATCAGTGCTTTGCATCTTTTCAGCTTGAAACTAAATAATGTTTCATTAAAAAAAAAAATCAGTGAACAATATCTCTAATATATCATATCTGTTTGGGTAAAAGTCCAACCATGACCAATTCGATTGATAACTTCTGACCTACATGGGTGCGACACCGCCTTTCCTCTCTGTGGCAGGAGATGGCAGCATTGAGTCGCTGTGGCTCTCCCTGTGTGTTGGCCCGTGATGGAGGTTAGTTAGGCTCTGATCGCCTCATGGCCTGAACTTGACCTGCCCTCTGCTCAGCGAGACTCTTACTCTCGTTCCACTCCTGCATTTTCATTCAGGCGTCCTGTGTAAACGAAAAACTGCAAATTTCTCAATTGTGCTGATACTGTTTTTGAACTAATCTATCTTTAATGCTGAACAAAATTATGTGAAACAGAAAACTACAAAATGCCAGAAAGACAAATAACTCACAAATTGATAATATATTACAATTGATGTACTGTGTTTTTGATTATATTTTCATACACGAGTATTATGATAACACAATTATGACGGAAGTGCAGTTAAAAGTAAAGTACAATAATTGTATATACATGTTTTAAAAATCAAATCATATCCCTCTTTTAAGTATTGTCTTTAATTTCTTGTCATTTATTTGAACTATTTTTAAACTCTTGCATTCAACAAAAATATCTATACATTTAGTTGTCTTTGTATTGTAGATAAACATGAAAAAAAACAGAATCAATATTTTTCTTTTTCGTTTATTGAAATTTTCCATCACACAGTACATATATACAGTACACACAGGATTTAGATTGCATGGTTTATAATTCCATCAAATAAATGTGACCTAAATCTGACCGACACAGATCAATATATATCTTATATTTTCTAACAAATCAATTGTTTCTGTTTCAAATCTATTAAAGTAAAAAGAGTATGGAAAAAAGATGAATTAAATATATAAGAGAATATGGTATTCTGCATTCTGACAGTTATTTCTTTCTGTCCTCATCCTGTTCTGCTGCATTGGATCGTGTGCATGACAAACTGGGAGCAGTAGGTGCCCAGTGTGTTGCACTGGTTAAACATCATTCACCACCTGAACCCACTTCTTCTTCCTCATCACGTCGTCTCCTGAACTTCACATCCGAGTGGCTGGATGGAGGGAACCTTCCCTCCGTCCATCTGTCCATCCCTGCCGCTCTCATCCTCCCTGCCTACAAATGACCTTGACTGTGAATTATGGGATATCCTGCCACCCTACAGTGTGCAGCCACCCAGCCTGGTATTGCAACAATTGCAACAATACCACATGGGTGGATAACATGGTTGGAGGGCGGGTGCCTGAGAGAAGAAGCAGGAGGAGGAGGAGGAGGCGGAGGAAGAGGGATGGAGAGATGCTTCTTGAAGGCGGCGTTGCCATAGGTTACCTGGATCTGTGCCAGGGGAGGGGTGGTGAACCATTTGCATGTATTCAAATCTCGCATGAATAATTCACTTTGAAGCCCCTGCTGGAACGCGGGCAGACAATAGCTGCTCACACACACATACGGACGCAGGGTATATGGCCGAAAAAGGCCCACAATTCCGCCCTTCACATGCACAAACCACACCTGATCCATGTGTGAGAAAGGTGAGGAGGTTAAACTGGGAGACACACCAGAATAAAGCTTTGTTCAGTGCTAAATCAGGTTCAGATGCATTGAGACAGTGGCTGCGGCTGTAATATCGTTTTGCATGTATTTCAGATTGCGAAAAAGAAAAAAACAACGCTCTCCTCTGGTTGGTTGAGGCCATCTCTCCCCAAAACACAACAGATGGTGCATAACCAGGCATAGGGGCTGTTTAACTTTGAGCTTTATGGTAGATGTCATAGTACAGGAGGTGCAAGAGGGAACATATGGTACACTTACACACACACACACACACACACACATGTTCACACCCTTTTGTGGTTCCATGCTGAAACCCAGTCTCTGGTCCAGAGGCCTGCATCCGAGTCGCCTCCTGCAGCACCTGGCCCCCTCGTAAATTCAACAGCATTAAAAAACGCCCTGAGAGAGATTTTATCCAACAGAAACGGGCCTGTAAAGGTTTCCCCCATAAACCGTCCTTTATAAAAGCCCAGAAATGAGTGAGAAAATATCAAACCTACGGAGCCGTGACTATAAAACCCAGTGAAGAGCTGCAGTAATATCACACGCATGCGGGATATTTACAGGTGCTGCAGGGACGTCATCCTCTCCTGTCACCAGCCCTCTCTCTCTCCCCCGTAGCTGAGTCTTGTTAATTTTATAAGATCCAGCATATTGCCACTTATCGGCTGGCAGCGTTGTAAAAGCTCTGGGGGTCAGTGCATTACTGAGCTGCTGGGCTCCGCTCTTCCATTAGAGGGAGTGTTCAGGCTGCGTCGGCCTTCACTCAATCAAATCCAGGCTCCAAATGGCTGCTCCAAGTGCAGATGAGGGGGCACAAACACACACATGCACAAACACACACATGCACACACACACATGCACACACACACACACACACACACACACACACACACACACACACACACAAATGGAGATTCCTTGAACGCCTGGTTGTGAAAGTATAGTATAGTATACGCATAAATCTGAGCACATAAATTTGAACACACACACATATGCAGTATGTGCTACCTCTCCTCACTAGAGGTGGAGGAGTGTGTATGTGTGTGTGGGGTGTGTGGGGGGGACACATTCATTTGCATGGAGTGTTTGCATTTATAAATGTAAAGGTGCACGTGCTCGTGCTGCAGCTGACATTTTCACCACTTGGCATTTGGGCAGGTTGGACCCTGAGGGACGTCTGCTCGGATCCGAGGGCTGAGCAGTGAGGACCACAGCAGCAGCAGGTCCAGCTGTGGCCGAAATAGGAACTTAAATATAATATTTGTGTTTGCCGGTCCATGCAGAACATTTTCATGCCAGTGCGTGTGAAGGTCATATGAAGCTACAGATGAGTGTTAATGGGAGTCACTCTGCGTTCCTTTCTCACACTTAGCGACAACGACGTTATGATTAATATGCATCTGCCTTCATTTCCCTTTTCCCCCGGCCGCTCCGCTTCTCTCCCAAATGCATGCATTGTCTTTTCCGATCTATTACCAGGTATGAGTTCATGTTTAGCCTTTTGATGTTCATCTCACAAATAAAAGACAACATTGTTATGGATTCATTTGGATATCAGTCGGTCAATGTGAAGGTGTTTCATGTATTTTTGAAGGATTTTATTCAATTTTGTCTCCACGCAACTTCACATTTCACAACACTTAGCATGCATTAAGAATATGGGGGGGGGGGGGGACCATTCCTCATTTAGAAACATGTATGTTTTGCATGAGAATGGCCGGGGGTCCTGTGAACCTTCTGCTCCCTGTGTCCACATTCAATGGCATCACAGACATGACAAACTATAGGCTCCAAGTTCTCGGACATTTCAATGCAGCCTGGCCCCACCACCCCTTGGGCCCCCACCCATACCCTATCCGTGTCCTGACTCCACCACTATAACCCTTTTTTTTGGCAGACCCCCCCCCCCCTCCTCATCCTCAACTTGCTCCTCTGTATGCACTGTGGGCTGAGCCTGAGCCGCACTTTTTGTGAGGTGTCTGGAGGGCAACCAAGTTCAGGGGGTGCTGGGGAGCCTAGGCCTTCATGCACGCACACGCACACACACACACACGCACACACACACACACACACACACACATACACACACACACACACACACACACACACACACACACACGCACAACCACACACACACACACACACACACACACACACACACACACACACACACACACACACACACATGCATATATGCATATAGTTATTGTTACAGTTTTTTATTCACTAAAAAGTAAAAAAAAAGGAATTTTATGCTCCACATGAATTTTAGTCATTAGGTTCATATTAAATCTTTTACACTGTAACATCACGATTCCAAAATCAACGTTTCATTCCGCATAAGAACAGTCGTTAGGGTATGAAATAAAAAATCAGAAGTTTCATTTTGTGATGATTTATGCTGTACGGGCACATCACTGGGCCGAAGCACATTTCTACTACACACACGTGCTGTATAAATACATGTAGCATCTGCAATGTAAAAACACACACTGCTACTCTGCTTCATTATTTTACACCATACACCCGTGATCATGGACGTGCTGATTCAGAGAGAAACACACACATTGTATCATGTTGTGTGTAAATCCAGTCATTGGGAACATTTCTGTTGTTTCGTCACGTTTGTTGATCTGACACATGAGCTCATTGTGTTAATGGACTAAGAGACAGTCAGCATCGCCATAATGAACGTTTTAAATAAATGAATACAATAAACACTGGATTGTATTGTATTTATTGGTGTTTTATAGATACACAGCAATTCCATGTTGTGGTGAAAATTGTCTTCATAAAAAATAAAGGACACATCAGCACTGAATGACATCATAAATATCCTGAAATACTTAAGATATTATTTAATGAAGCCGATTTGGAATTTACAGTATCTCGGAACATATTATAACAAATAAATAAAAACCCTCAGAGTCTCATTTTTTAATGTTAATATGTCACAAGATGTAATAACAACAACTGTTCAATTAAAAACAATAATAAAAGCATAGTTTCTGATGTCAGGAAGAAAAAATATAGGCTTTATTATCATGGCTAATAATTTGAGAGCTAGCGTTTTAACTCATCTGAACAAGTGTCATAATTTTCTTGTTATTATTGAACAATATAATTATGTGCTCCGCTCCTTTAGTTCTTCTTCTCCGGCTGCACAATTAATTAAAAGTGTCTTGATTCGTGCATCTGCCTGTTAATCTTATATCCCTCATGAGCAAATTTAACCAATCAAAGGATATTAATGTCAAGTAAATGAACAACAAAAGGCCAAAGTTTATGACGGTAAAATTATATCAATTATTTGGAGTGGTTTAAACAAAAAGGGCTATAATTTAGAATGTTTTGGCTGTTGTTTAGCTTTAGCTTGTCATAATAAAAACAACAGCATCCCTTAAGTCCTGAAAGGTGATTTTTTTCTTTTCTTATGCACACAAGGAAAAAATATAATATCTCAACACCCTAGAATTAAAATAGAAAGTATAAATAACATGATGTTAATTATTTTTGCTAAAACACATAAATCCTCCCGGTTGTCTTCATGTCTAATGAGCTGTGGGCAGCTCGGTCCTGCTGTTAAAGGCCTTTGTGTTGTTAACAGACAGGATGTTAGAGACTCTCCATCGACAAACAAACAAGTGAGCAATTAAAAGACAATTAGCCGAACCCCTGAGGCTTTGTGCAGCTCAATGAGAGGCGGTTCTTACAACTCAATGAGCTGCCACACATCAGTGCAGTGGAGGGGTTAGAATGACTTTTACTAATTCAAAGAAGGGTTGAAAGTTTCAATTTACAGATTTATAAAAATTCTGATATTAATGTGTTACAGAAAAATGTCTATAATTCCCTGAAATAAATTTTAGAGTAATTGAAGGGATTTTTTAAGACTATGGAGAATAAAAATAGGGGAGTAAAAGGCCAAAAAAGGGAAAAGCAATTTGATCTTTTAACACAAGCTACATTTTTTTACGCTCGTCTTCCCCATGAGCAGCGAGCAGGCCCTCCTGTCAGAGTCGTACACTGTATACAGACTGCATGTGACATGATCCGTAACTCTATCTATAGGTGTTATGGTATCATTCCCACCATTAAAGAGGTTTTCCACCTTCCCAATGACCTCCGCCTCGCCTCACAGGACACAGAAAACGACCTGATGGCAAAGTCTTTCACTGTACAGAGGGTATACTGAAATGTGTGTGTGTGTGTGTGTGTGTGTGTGTGTGTGTGTGTGTGTGTGTGTGTGGAGCTGGTCACTTCGCGTACAGCCTCTCTTTAGAAAGTGTCCAGCCTGCAGGGTCTGGCCCTCTCCCCGGTGAGAGTGGGGGAATCTAGCATGGGGAGTAAGCATGTATATCAGGCCATCTCACGGCTGGCTGGACGCTCCCTGGGTGGCCCGCTGTGGTCAATACTGCACTGGTGACTGGACACATAGAATGGGATAATCTCCGACTGTCTTTCAGGGACCTTGTGCGCACACACACACACACACACACACACATACATGCAAACACACACACCCACACACACGGATCTGCTATTTTTGCCGGACTAGCCATGGAAGCTCGCCTGGCCTTAATTTCAGGTCAGGACCGGTCAGGGGGAGGCAAGGGCAGAGCCCAGAGCAGTGTTGTTGAGGGACAGAGGAGGAGACAGAGGAGGAGACAGAGGAGGAGACAGAGGTGGAGACAGAGGGGAGCGAGGAGCCCATTCCAGCCAGGGCAGTGGAGCACACAGGAGACACTGGGGCATCACCAGCGAGCTGTTCAGGGAAAACAAAAGGAGGTGTGATACAAAACATAGGCCCCTGCACAACACAGGACCTGTGTGTGTGTGTGTGTGTGTGTGTGTGTGTGTGTGTGTGTGTGTGTGTGTGTGTGTGTGTGTGTGTGTGTGTGTGTGCGTGAGGTTATGAATGTGTATCATTGTTCAGAGTTTCCTTCAGCTCCAGCAACTCGCTTCAACACCCCTGCTGCTCACACACAAAGGCACCTAATTGACACCCCAGATTTAGGCCACTAGGTTTAACTGTTCCCCTTCCAGCCCCTCAGTCCACATTGGAATAATCAGAGTAATCAAAAATGAACAGGCTCCCACAGCTTCTCACGTCCTCCATGACACTTCAGTGGCTGGTACGAATCTATATTTTTATTTGCCAATTAATCACGAGGAACCAACAGTGTGTAAGTCAGTCTCTAAATACTTTACAACTTTTCCTAGCCTGCCTGTGACTCCCATTGTTTACTTGTGAAGGTATTTTTAACCAGGTCATAGATATATTGCGACATTAATTATTATCACTACTACTACTATTATTTCTAGGATAAGAATCCCCAACCTCTTTAAATTTGAAGAGAACTATTTTCAGCTGTCAATGCATCAGAGGGGTGATACATACCCTGCACCGTGCTGTATATTCATATTGTAATAATTTCATAATGACATCATCATGATGTAATTCAAACCATATGATTGGTTAATTTAAATAAGCTAGAGATCATAATTCAAATTTTACTATATCTCAATACCTCATAGACTGAATTTGACCTATTCATGATGTGTTTTCTTTCTGACGCATTATGGCATTATTTCCTGATTATTTGCTGAGCTTTCCTGGAAGATGTAATTGTTGGATTATATATTCTTAGTGACATTGACCTTTGACCCCACCAAGTAATATTATACCAGGTTTGGTTAGAATCTGTCCACACTCGCACACAAACACAGTATAAAAAGCTTTGACTACATAGTAGATACTTGTTACGCGGCACACAAAAAAACGAATGAGGCAGTTTTTATTTCACAATGTTCAGTTTTATTGAAAATAAATCATATCAATACTTTTGGCATTTTGAAATCTCATTGATTAATAAATAGGTTCATAGCATAATGAAAAAGATTGTAAATAAATATGTATACGGAATATCTCAGACAAGAGGAAAGTAATTCAACAGCGACAAACTCTCATCAAACAATTTTCCAGTCAAATACTTGAATGTAAATTAGCAACTGAAAAGAAGGGACCCCTCGGGGTCTCATTCAATCTCCGACCTGAAATTGGTCTCAAATATAATAATACGGATCCAATGAAACAAATTTTGGGGGGAAATATTGCTTGGCAGCTCCAGTGTTCACACGGCTCTAAATTGATTCAGCCTCCAAACATACCTTTTAGAAGCGGCTCCGACTTACCTGTCCACATCCACACAGAGCGGAGACAGCACTGCTGATGATCACACTGTAATGACGAGTCTCACTGACTGCTCCTGCATATGCAGCGTTCTCCATACTTGGGCCGAAGGTTGAACGTGCAGAGAGAATCTGGTGCCAGGCAGCGTGTGAGTTGGGATGAAGGCTTGATCGCAGTTTTTCATGGAGGATTTCTGATGTGGTCTGTGGAGACATAGTGAAACAAAAAGAGCGATTAATAGAAAGAAGAACACACAATCTGTACACATACATACAAACATTTACACTTTAAATCAGACTGATGGTATTCCCCTAATTAAAGTGTACGGATCTGGGCCACTTCAGGCAAAGCAGGTCACCTCTGGCCTTCTGGTGGCCCGAACAAAATGGATGTGAGCCATGGATGTGCCATTTCTGGCAAACATGTGGTGCTCCGGACGGGGTCTAATCTAAAAGTAAACCTTAAGAGGTAGAATGTGAATATGGCCTGAATAGCAAAGAGCTAATTCGGGCCTTTTTCACCTTTGGGTGCCTTGTGGAGCTGCTATGGCTGACTTGTGGCCCGGATCTGGTAAACAGGAGCGGACAAGTGCCATCATTCCATGTGCTATTTGGCCGGATGACAGAGTGGCAGCGACTTTGCCATGTGGGGTTGGACCGTTTTTAATTAATATGACAGGTTCATTATGCAGGGATTTTAAAACGTCAAAGCTTGACGATCAGACTTTCGCTGCAGATGAGGACTAATCCACTGATGATGAGGAATCACTGTCTGTGCTTAGAGTCACATGCACATGAGCTGTCACCATAAACAGCTCGAGGGGATGACGCATGCGTCACCAACTCACCAGACCCACCAGAACGGTTAATGGTACAGGCAGAGGGTGTGTTTGTTTGCGCGTCTATCAGCTGTCTGCATCAATGTGTGTGCACGACCCCTGAGTTCGCAGACAGCCATGGGTCAAAGGTCGAGGCAGAGCCTGTCTGGGTTTCCTGGCTGACCCCGATGCCTGCAGCACACACACACACACACAATGGAGGGGAGGATGGGTTTTGCCCCCTTACCAGACTAATATCACCTTTGGGATTAGGATCCAGACAGAAATACATTGACCCCCCCTCCCCCCCTCTCCCAACCTCAAATACACACACGCAGACACTGGATCTGCTTGGTCATAAAACAGGACTCATGACGCAGAGAGGAGCAGCAAAGATGCTGAGTCTGAGGAGGCCGGCGAATTATCTTTCAACCGTTACGATGGAGCGAACACGGTGCTAGCTAGCTAACGGAGAGAGGACACCCGGGAAATACAGATAAGGATCAGAGAGGCAGCTGCGAAAGTAAAAAAAAACATGTGAGGGATGAATATGTACACGCCAGGTGAACACGCTGCTGAAAAAAGGTGCTGTTGTTAAAGCTATGTACGTCCCGTCATATGTCAAGCAGTTTGCATTTAACCCAAGCGCTGATGTAGCCGCAGGGAGCGAGAGCCCGGTGCACCACTCTGGATAAAATAACATCAGCATGCCAGACGCTTGTATCAAAAAAAAAAAAATCAAAGAGAAGCGGAACTGCAGGATCTCAGCACAGAGCGAAACCGAAAAAAAGGTCAAATGCAGACGAGCTGACGGGCTTCACCAGCCAGGCCACTGGGAAGAAAACTCCCCCAAATAAGCCCAGAGTGTTAAGCCTGCTAATCCCCTGTATTATTGCAACATCTGTGAGGTCTATAGAGGCTCTGCCAGTGATTAGCAAGACAGATGTAAACAATATCCTGGCTGGAGGAGGAGGAGGAGAGGAAGAGGACAGGAGAGGAGAGGAGAGGAGAGGAGAGAAGAGGTGGAGGCTCGGCTGATCTGGGTAACGTGCTGCTGGAAGGATAAGGAAAGTAGAGATGGAGAGAAGGTGGAGAATATAAAGCAGGTGAGTGGTGTCGGGGGATTTAGGAGAGAGGATAAAAGACCGAGAGGAAGTGGAGGTTTGACGAAGAAGATGAAGAAGAAGCAGGGGAGGAAGCAATGGCTGATTCTGGGCCAGAACCCCAAAAAGAAGACAGTGGAAGGAGGAAGTGGGGGGAGGCAGAGGGAGACAGAAGGTGACAGCATTAAGGGAGAAGGAGCAAGCAGATTGGGAGACGGCAGACCCGGGGCCAGGCGTGCCCCCCCAACCGGCTGACGAGACACCAGGGAGACGGGTCCCTAATGTATGCAGAGTTAGGCCGAGGGGTGTCTGGGAACCCCTCAATAGCCCTGAGAACCGAGGGGAGGCAGCTATGGGTGCTAGCGGTGTGAGAGCGAGAGAGGCACACAGGGGGGAGGGCAGAGGGGGGGATGGGAGAGACAACAAGGGGGTGGAGTGGAGGCTGCTCCATTCAGGCAGAGGCTGTCCGTCTGACGTCCCATTACGGTCCGGGACAGGGCATGGGGAACGAGGCGATAAAGGGAAAAGCTGAGGGAGGAGGAGGAGGAGGAGGAGGAGGAGGAGGAGGAGGAGGAGGAGGAGGAGGAGGAGGAGGAGGAGGAGGAGGAGGAGGAGGAGGAGGAGGAGGAGGAGGAGGAGGAGGGAGGCAGAGGCCATTCTTAAGCCCCTCTCTGCTCGAGATGATGCACTTTCCCCCCACTCCAGTCTTCTTCTCCAGTCCGGCCCTATACCTCTTAGATCCATAGGGCCGTCCCCCTGCTTCTCTGCATACTGATTTCCCATTAGCACCGAACGTGAGTGAGAAACAGAGACGGACTCAATCAGAGACACGTAACCCGTCTGATGTGTCGGCGGAGGGGCTGGGAGAAGGCTTCAGGAGCCAAGCAGGCCAGGCGGGGGGGCGGGGGGGTGTAAGCGTTAGCCCAGTGGGCAGAAACGAATGGAGTCTTTAAAACCCGAGTGCTTGATTTAAAGAAATGTAATGAAACTTGGTGGGAGGAAGCAGTAAGGGTCAGAGAGGAACCCATTGAATCAGAGAGCAGATCCAGAATATCGGATTTCTCAGAGAATAATTCGTGGATCTTGGTTAAAAAAAAAAAAAATCTTGCAAGTTTTGGAGACTGATATTTATGAATTTCTGCAATCTAGTGCAGATCCAAATAAAAATCTGTATCTAGGGAGTTTAAATGTAGTTTCATAAGTGGACTGCTGGGCCTTGGACTTTCTAGTTTCTTATCATTTGGCAAATAAAGGCATAAAGGCATAAACCACCATGTGAATTTAAAACTACCAGGGGCTGGGAGAAGGCTTCAGGAGCCAAGCAGGCCAGGCGGGGGGGTGTAAGTGTTAGCCCAGTGGGCAAAAACGAATGGAGTCTTTAAAACCCGAGTGCTTGATTTAAAGAAATGTAATGAAACTTGGTGGGAGGAAGCAGTAAGGGTCAGAGAGGAACCCATTCAATCCGGATCAGAGAGCAGATCCAGAATATCGGATTTCTCAGAGAATAATTCGTGGATCTTGGTTAAAAAAAAAAAAAAAATCTGGCAAGTTTTGGAGACTGATATTTATGAATTTGTGCAATCTAGTGCAGATCCAAATAAAAATCTGTATCTAGGGAATTTAATGTAGTTTCATGAGTGGACTGCTGGGCCTTGGACTTTCTAGTTTCTTATCATTTGGCAAATAAAGCCATAAACCACCATGTGTATTTGAAACTACCAGTCCACCGTAAAAGACTTTGGTCTTTGTTGGGGTTCAAACTGAAAGGAGGGGGGGGGGGGTAGAGCGGGTCGTCCACTGCGTGCCTCCTTGAGCAAAAATACTGTGTAAGGGTGATGTATAAAAGAGAAAGTGCTGCTCATAGATGCACTGTAAGCATGTGTGAGTGAATGGGTGAATGGAAGAACTGTACTGTAAAGTGTTCTGAGTGGTCATCGGGACAAGAGAAGTGTTACAAACCATTTATCATTTACACAGTGGACCCTCACCTGGGAACCCTACAATAATCTAAAGGCCACATATATGTGCACTGTTTCCTTAGGGCACATTAAAATCCAAACCAAACAAATATTGAGGAACTACAGGTAAAGTATAGATGCTACTTTACTCTAAGGGTCCACAAGCCAAATAGGTTCGTAAACACTAATGTAAACAAATGCACCAAAGACAAAGAGGAATTCAATTAAATGCAGTATAATAATTGTGAAAAAAAAGAAGATTATTACAGTATTGTCAGTCTGCAGCTTTAATATCAAAATGTCAGTATTAATATCAGCCCTTGAGAGAAAAAAATAGTGTGTGTGTGTGTGTGTGTGTGTGTGTGTGTGTGTGTGTGTGTGTGTGTGTGTGTGTGTGTGTGTGTGTGTGTGTGTGTGTGTGTTCGTACAGCCAGCGAGAAGCAGAACAGACAGCCAGGGAGGGTGATGCTTGAGTCTGGTGATGCAGGCAGACAGTTTAATGACAGTCCTCACCCCTGGACATACAAGCCAGTGAGCGGCTGGCGCTCTCGCAGATGTACACACACCGGCTGACATGTGCACATATATGTGTGATATATGGCGTGGCGTTTTCTGAAAAAGACACCGGGCTGGTGAAAATGAAAGAGAAGAAAAATCTCCCTCCGTGTGTGACCCTGGAAGAAATAACTGGAGGGGCTGCAGACGGCTAACAGGCGCCACTTTGTTTTGTTAAAAAAAAAAAAAAAAGAAGAGTTTTGAGATTGTTCTGCAGCACATTCACACCTTTCATCAGACACAACAAACACAGCATACAACTGTCATGAGCAATAACAACTTAAGGGTAATAATCATAATGGTTTCTAGGGATGGACAGGAACACTTGGCTGTTCAGTGGCTCCACAGAAACCAGGTGTAACAGGACAAATTAACCCCTGCCCAAATTAAACCCCGGGTATACTTTGGCCTGGCCAGAGTATACCCCGGGGGGATAACATGCACTTAATCTTCAAAACAAGCATGGTCATTTTGATGTTGTTATCAGTGTTTAACTCTGAACATTTATATTGTAGCGAGGACTTGCTAGTCTTAGAAGTTGAAGTTTAAGGACGTTGTGACTTTTATTACATTATGTTACAATTGCATTATGTTTTGGGTATGTGCTTTTATTTGAATTTGTAACACTACTTAGAAGTGTTTTGATCTTTGTGGATGTTTTGATGTTGTTATCAGTTTTCTGGTTGAATAATAAAAGTCTATGTTTTAGAGTTTAAAGATTTAAGTTAGTTAGCTTTCTCCCTTAATTTACCTGACATAGCTGAACCCCACATAAAATGTTGAAAAATTAAGTAATTCTTGTGTATATCATTCAACACTACTGATATCATGGGGGTATAACCTGGCCTGAGGGGCATGAATTGGCCTAGGCCAAAACATACCCGGGGTATAATCTAGCCTAGGCCCCTTTAACCCCGGGTATAGTCCGGTCTGGGGGTATACTATGGCCTGTTACACCGGCTCTGTGCGCTTTTTGTGTAACTTGTGCCTGGCCGGTCTTGAATCTTATTCAGCAGCACTCGCTCAGGTCTGGACTTGAATTTGGAGCCCAAACAAAGACATAGAGCCACCTCATTAAAAAAACATGTCATTGGATCAGGCCCCGGCTGAATTGTGTGATTTTTCCCTCCTACCATAAGTGACCGTGACTGAGCGTCGGGCTGAATGAGAAGCCGGACAGAAGCCTACCAATGGAGCGCCACACTACATCCCACCGGGAACCACCCCCTCACAGAGGGGGACACATTTAGAGCTTTGTTGGTCTGTTAACACAGCTTTTTAAAGCGCCTCTTTATGGAGTCAGCTAAGCAAACTGCAAACCTGGTTTTGTCACGCCAGACGGAGAAGTAGAGGGAAAAAAAACAGAAAGAAAGAAAAAGTCTGGGCAACAGAAAGGTTTTAAGAGATTGTTTTTTTGTTTTCTTGGGATATGAGAAAACTTTAAAAGCAATGATAACAAGCGGCAAAGCAAAGTTAAAGCGCGGAATAAGTTTTTTATTCGGTATTACGTGATATATACGAAATGAACACGGATGAAAAGTATTTGCACTCAAACCGAAAAATCACATTTTAATATTTCCAATCCGCCCTCAACGCCTCGGCAAAACAAAGACAATATGATCCCACGCGGAGGATTCTGTACAGCTGCTCCCGCTGCGTCTAATCACCTGAGGACTGAACTCTGCAGGAGTTGGAGGAAGAAGAACCAGGTCAGTGACAGAGTGTCTCACTGTGTCCTCGGATACAGTCAGCACACACGTTTACCCAGAGGACCCGAGGTGCGGCGCTGCTGAAACAATAGGTCTGTGTGTGTGTGTGTGTGTGTGTGTGTCTGTGTGTGTGTCTGTGTGTGTCTGTGTGTGTGTGTGTGTGACAAACGCAGTCCTGCCTGGGAAACCTGGGCCGGAGACTTAGTCAGTCTCACAGGGCGCTCAGGATGACAGTGAAATGAATAACAATGAACTTGCCGAGAGTCAAGTTCAGAACATTAGAGATGAACAAAAGCTGAGGAGCCGTGCACAAAGCATGTGTGTGTGTGTGTGTGTGTGTGTGTGTGTGTGTGTGTGTGTGTGTGTGTGTGTGTGTGTGTGTGTGTGTGTGTGTGTGTGTGTGTGTGTGTGTGTATAACTGCGTCAACACGCTCAGGAAAAATCCCAATATGAGCGAGCACCGAGCGCCACAGCAGAGCACCCACTAAGATGAAAATGCACACAGACACCCCCCCCCCTCCCCTTCCGCTCCCCTCCCCTTCCCATCTCGCCATGCACATGCAGCAAGGACCCCATCCTCGCTATTCTATTGCTGTCTGCTGCGTGCCTGATGAAAAAGCAAAATGGCATAGCGGGGTAAACACATGCCTAAAGGCAGGAAAAGGCACATAGGTAGATTACAGCCCCAATATGAAGGGTAGGATTTAAATAGGGGGTTCTGGGCTGCGTTGGCGTGGGTCCGCCTCGCCGTGCAGAAGGTTTCTCCAACCTGCTGGTCTGCAAGAGGGGGGGGGAAATGGAAGTGAACAGCCTCCACTGCCATCCAGCAGAGATGATGGCCTTCCGGGGCGGAGAATGCATCTGAATACATTTACATAAAGATTGTGCGCTGCGTTGACCGAGCTGCTGCTGAGAATAGACCACGCTTATCATGGTCCAACCCCCCCTGCCCCCCCGTAAAAAATCGTATGTAATCGCTGAGACTGGTGCGGAGGAGAGGGTGAGAAAATAAAAGGGGAAGTGGTCACTTTGTTCTGAGGAGAAACAGAAACAGGGCGAGCTGTGTGTGTGTTTTTGAAGGTCTGCTGAGCTGCAGTTTTAAATGCGTCCCTGTGTTTTTAATGATATCAGCAGTTTATGAGACACAAGCAGGGGAAGAATGCAGAGGAGAGAAACTTATCGCAGCAAAATGAACACAAATTACCCGTGTGATCTGTACAACTCATGAGGCTCAGTCTGGTAGATTAGATCCAAAATTTGTTTGTGACAGTTTCAGGTGAAAAATCGAAGATTTGCAACAACTGGGGAGATAAACATAAAATCCGATATCTGGATGTAAAATCTCAATCACAATGTCATCTCACTTTATCGTAAACTAAAAAGATGTCAGTGATAGGGTGTTTTTAAAAAAAAATTATGGTGTACCCGTGGAAGATAGCGGAAAAGAAGTCAAGGATATCATAGTTAACCCGAACCCTAAAAAACATTGAGGTAAAAGCAAAACCTTGTTTCTGGGAGATTTTTTTTTGTTTTTCTTGCCTCCTCTTTAGAAAAAAAAACCCCCTTCAAGTATATTTGGTTGTTGAGTGACTTCAAATATACTGCAGATATGAGACCTTATTTCTGAGCACACAGATATTCCAGCTGCAGATTGCAATTGATGATAAACCGACCAGATTCTACTGTAACAAATTTAGAGGATGGGATTCCCTGCTAGCCTTTTAATATGAATACACGGCACTGTGAAGGAGCATGAGCCTGACCCAGAGTTAGAGAGTGCAGCTTTTTTTCGGGGGGGGGGGCGAAGAAAGCACTTTAATTTTGAAAAATGAAAAACCAGATATAGGCAACAGAGACCCCCCTGTGATAAACCTCTTGCAGATACAGCAGCTCGCCCAAACCCACCCTGTCAGATCGACGCCCGGGGAAAGGCAGAGGGGGAACGAGAGAGGCAGCGAGAAGGGGCGAGCGAGAGCAGAACATGGGTGAAAGGGGGTCAGCGGGAGGGGGGAGGCTAAACCCCAGAAGCAAGCCCAAGATTGTGTGTGTGTGCAGTGCATTTATATATTTCAGCATGGGCGTGTGTGTGGCTGTGTGCGTGTGTGTATGTGTGTGTGTGTAAACCCCAGCTGGGCAGACATTTACTTGACATGCTGATAGGGATTTAAGCAGTGGGTGGGTGGGTGGATGGTGTGTCGGACCAAGGTGAGTGAATGCACCGAGGAGAGGGGGGGGGGGTGGGTGGAGTTGGGGGGGTGGGCACCAGAGGGGCTCACAAAACTGCCGTTACTAAGCTTGATTTCAGTGCGAGTTGAGACGATTAGGAGACGGGGAGCAGCAATGAGGAGGCAAACACGGGGGGGGCGAGGGAGGTGGTGGTGGGGGGGCGGGTTTTGCAGGAGGACCCTCCAGGCTGGGGAAGAGAAGGGGGACGAGTCTATTGAGGTGATGAGGGAAAGCGGGTCTCCCTTTTCAGACGGTCTAATGAAGCATAGTCCCCAGTGAAAGAATGGGAGCAGGCGACCGCAGGCTGGGTTACAGCCTGTGTGCCTCGGATGCTCTCCACCATTTCTCCCCCTCTTCTTCTCCTCCTCCTCTCCCTCTCTCTCTCTTTCCTCATCTCCTTCCTCTCCCCTTTCCTCTGCTCCTCCTGTCCCCTGCAGTCCCTCCTCTTAAAGGGCTTATACACACTGCTTATTCCAGTGTGCCGCACCTCTCGGATGGATTGATGAAATGGCGATGAAATATAAAGTGAGCGAATAAAAAGGATTGCTGTATTGACCCGACGGCTTCATCAAGAAGATGTGGTGGAAAACATTTTATGAAATTAGCAAATGGCTCCGACCGAGGGGCGGGAATTTAAATCAGAATTTTTTTTTCATGTGATGATTTAAAATGTTTTTTTTTCACGGGCAGCTGAAGCCTTTTGAAAACAGGCGCATGAGATGAGTGACATACATACGATGAACCCTGAGCCGACATGTTAAATTACAGCAAGCAGCAGACTGAGACAGACGGGTGTGCGAGCATGTGTGTGTGTGTGTGTGTGTGTGTGTGTGTGTGTGTGTGTGTGTGTGGGTGGGTGGGGTGTCTGTCAAGTGTCTGACTGGGTTTACTGCATGTGTTTGGATGGGGGGGGTTGTTTGACCAGGGGGCCGACTGGGCTGCAGGACTGATTTCTGCCTTGATTCGGCTCAGGGGCCGGCTGGAGTCTGGCCAGAGGCTGACTGAAGGTGGTGGTGATGGTGATGGTGATGGTGGGGCGGGGGGGTGGGGCGGGGGGGTTGGGTTCCCCTTGCTTCTCTGCTGAAGTCGTCCCCGGAGCAAAGCAATAAGAAGCAGCTTATAACATAAGCAAACACAGAGGCAGCTTACAGACCAGTGAGCCAGCCAGTAGGGGATGAACGTCATAGAAATGGCACACACACACAGGCACACACACACACACACACACACAGGCACACACACACACACACACACACACACACACACACACACACACACACACACACACACGCTCACCACAGCACTGATACCTCCCCTACCACCCCCACACACCCCTGACCTTGACCCCTGGGGTCCATCCTAACCTGTTTCTGAATGGAAGTCAGTGCAGCTGGGCCGTCTAGCCGTGAGCAGCAACCCCCCCCTCACCCCTCCACCCCACCCTGCGGACCCCTCATCCCCTAATCACGCCAGCCCGTTCCCACGCTTCACGACTGGGAATCCATCTCTTCATCTGAATGGCGCCCTTTTAATATTCATGTGGCCGCCATGTTCCCGTCTCATCTGTTTCTAAGGGCAACGACAGTTCCAAGCAGGTTTTTTTCTGTGATTTTTATATCGCTGCACATTAATCGGAATCTTTTATTTTTTTTAATTCAGGAAGCTTTTCTTCTCGCACAGTGATATCCCTCTACGCTTTGCGACACAAATTGCATCTGCAGCCCCTCTCCACGGCTCCCTCGTATAAACCATTCGGCCTGAGCACATACATGCACTGTATAATGTACGTGCATGGGTGTGTGTGTGTGTGTGTGTGTGTGTGTGTGTGTGTGTGTGTGTGTGTGTGTGTGTGTGTGTGTGCACGCTCGTAAACGCCATTATGGGGGTCCAAACCCCTCCACCTTCCCATTTTCATTACGGCCAAATCTCAGGCCTGTGCTACACCAGCGTGGCCTTTTGCTGGCGAGCAGGCAGTTTAATCACACATACAGCACTACTCCATTTTCATTTCCTTTTCATACAGCCTCCATTCCACTCCGGCTTCATAATTCTCCCCTCAGAGCTGTCTGGCCTGTCTGAGTGTTTGCAGCATGTTGAAATGACATAATCAGTGACTTGGATAAATGCCTGACTGTTTCTCCATGAGTCTATAATCAGACTTGGGGCTCAGTGTTGCAGCTCTGAGGAAGCAGCAGCAGCAGCAGCAGCAGCAGCAGCAGCATCAGCGACACTTGACTCAGGAATTACTTCCTAAGGAGGACGGTTCCACATAAGGGACGTGCTTAAGCATCAGTGAAATAAATTTAGTTTGGGTCTGAAAAAAATTAAATAGTTCTTGTTGAATGCAGGAGAAGAGAGAGGCGCTTGTGTTTAAAAGGCTGCCAACCTTTAATTATCATGATTCCGATTATTACTGGGTATAACTGAACAGGGATATTAAATGACTTAATTTTTAACAAATAACAAATCTCTCATTGTAATAAATAATAGAACATATAAAAACAAATGTGTTCATGGATATTATTAGCCCCATACATACATACATATATATATAGCGATTATGTTGTGCAGAAAAATCCTGTGCCAACAAGGAGCTTAAAATTAAGTGTGTTCAAAGGATGAAAATACCTGAGAAAGGTGAATGAAAAAAATACTGATTACTGATTACCCTTTGTGATATATTTGAACGATATCAACACGCTTTTATTCTAAATTCCCAATTCAGTTTCACTGATGAGGTGGTTTGAGAGAGAACAGGTCGCTGGTGTGGTAACAAGGGAGAGAAAGAGACACGTGGCCCGGGCCAGGATGAATTGAGCCTGGCTGTAAATGCTCTCAGCAACTATTACTTCAGTGGGTGGAACAGTTTCAATCAATAGCTAAGCAAACGGAAAAAGCAGTGGGTAGTCAGAATGAGAAAAGCTGCAGCAGAGCGGACGACAATCACAGAAATAAATAAACCCCAAATTACCAGGTTCATGTAATAAAACTGTCCGATTTGCATGGTTGGGGTTAGATCCACTTTGTGTTTTTAACGAAATGAATTAATGAATTGTCCTTATATAGACAACCCCACAAATGCTACATGATGTAAATGTCCTTCGCATATGTAATGAAAGCACGTCTGCAGCAGCACAGTAACACACATGGCCGCAGCCGTCATTAGCATAAAAGCTTTCTGCAGGATCTAATGTAAGGGGGCCGTGTTCCTTTTTCCCTGTGAGTCAGTGTGAATGGACACATTCATACGCCTGTGGTATGGATTACCTTGAGAGCACTCAGAGTATATGTGCACGAACACATACATGACAAGCATACGTGATTGGATTCTATGTTCATCCGGCGCTCCATAAAACACACCTTCTCCTCTTTGTTGTTTTGAATATGCAAATAAAAGGAATAAAACAGCCCCACCCTCACAAATAAACTGCTCTTTATAAAAACTGAACCCATCCCGGACGTGTCCTCCATCCCTCCACCGGGAGGAACCCCGCCCTCCTGCAGTGCTCTCACACACTTCCACATCACATTCAACTTCATATGACAGGTTTAAACAATATAAAATCGGATTCTCGCCATAAAGCAGATCCCTTTTCCCGCAAGATTTATCAACCTGGAGAAATCCAGCTAAATAAAACACACACAAATAAATGGATAAATCGATCCAATCTGGCTCTTTGAATTACTGATGCCTATATATATGTCTGTATGTCTTCTATCCATTTCCACCACAAAGGGATTCAGTAGCCTGCAGCTCCTCCAGCCGAACTACAGCCAGTGTGGGCTCTAACCTGTTTAGCTGCACCTGAGCTTCATCAGTGTCAGTGTGCGCTGATTAGATGGAAGAGCCTGATTAAAACGGCCTGAGACGACGATAACAGGGTGGGGGGGCAGTCTTGTTCAGATGAGTGAATGACAGCAAAGGCTTAACACAAAACTTTAATTGGAAAATTTTACGGCACAATATCTCACAAGATTTACAAAGGAGTGTCGTGTACTCACTAGAGTAAATGATTTTAGCATGTGTTTAAATATAATGACCGGCTGATATATAAGATGCTTATTTTCGTGCCTCTCAGACATTCTCAGAGAGTTCTTCAGTTGTTTTTTCAAGCAGGTCTTTCATTCTTTAGAAGGACCTTTGACCTAGGGAATGACCTCTGACCAGCAAATGGATGGAGGTGAAGGGAAGATCCTTGACCATTGTATTTTCATCTTCATGTACGAAACACGTCCGTATTAGGAGGCCTTAGGTGGGATGCCATGTTACCCGAAGTCGTGGGTGGAACTAACCTCTCTATATAATGTGTGTGAGACCACGGCTGGTCAAATCTCACTATTTGGCCTGGGTGATTTCTCCGAGTTCTAGAGCTCGTCCTGACCTGTGAAACTTCTGTGTAATAAACATTATTATACTTGTAAGTACTGGGTCCACGTTCCTTTCCTTCACCATTAAACTTCGACAACCACGTCAACACCTCGGCTGCCCAGAATATACTTCAGGAGAAAATATAGCCTGTATGGAAGCATACAATATGAAACGTTTTAAAAATGAAAAATAAAACATGTAAGCTGTAATTTCTCTTTAAAAATGTGGGAAATAATGTGTTTTGTGGTAATTTCAGTCTTGGAGAACCTGTGGCCTGGTTCGTACCTGGTGTAAAGGATCCGAGTGATCAAGTGGACAGCTCTGAGTTCAGGTGTGAATGTTCAGAGATCTAAAGTTGTCAAGTCGCGGCTGAGATTGAAGGTAAAAGTAAAAGATATAAAAGTGCAGCCGTAACATTATCACTGGTCTCCATGGGGCTTTCTATTGTCCTGTTGTGTTGTTCCCGCTTACGGCACGGTGGTTTACGACTTGGTGGTTGCAGACGCGTTTGGGTCGTTGAACGTGACTCAGAGTGCGACAAAAAACAGAATGGCAAAGAATCAATCCCCTTTTTTTTAGGAGGTTTGGAGAAACCTGTGTATACCAACGAATTGTAGTGTAAAAGAGGTATAACATTGAACATTAGTCCGAAAAACCGACCCACACCCGCTAACATCTGGCTTTTGTCATCAATGGGAATGGATACACTGCATTTACTTCAAATTATGTTTTAATAACACTGATTCTGCTGTAAAAGAGGTTTAATATAATTATTCTTTTAGCAGCGTAAACGTAGGACCTCCTACACAACTGACAGGAAACGTATTCCTTCATCATCAGTTGGTTCTTAAATCACGTCCAAATCTCGAAAGCAGTGTCCAGCAGACTAAGCATGTGAAATGTATTCAGTTAAAAAAACGTTTCAATCTTCAGGAATGATGTACGTGAACTTTTCACTGGACTCACATAAATTGCTGGACACTTATAAATGGGATTATTGAGGATGAATGTTAATACCAGGTTGTGTTATATAAAATAATAATATATAATATGTAATATAAAGTCAACATGTTGTTATGGTCAACTGTTCCGGGCTCTTCCTGAGGGAATGTGTGTGCACGTGTGTTTTTGTGAGTGTGTGTATCATCCTCCTCCAGTCCTTGCTGTGAAGTTCAATGCTGCCCCCCCCCTTCCAGATTGACCACAGCTGCCACACAGTGAGTATTCACAGTGGACGGTAGCGTTTCTCCGAGACACAGACGCTTCACCAAAACACTCGGCAATAATTAGCACTGACGGGTGAAAGCAGCCCTCGAATGCCGCGGGAGTTCACAATGAAACGGACACTTGCACAAACACACACACACACACACACACACACACACACATAACTGTATTGCCTGGACACACCCACCCGCAAACATAACCACACACATGTCAGTGCCCGACAGTAGCGACAGTGGATCCATCAACAGGACTAACACCACATTAAGACCATAAAGCAGTGACACATCTCCCGTCCCACGTCCACAGCCCGGCCCCCTGCTGCTCCGCCACTGATACCCCTGATCCCCCTGTGCTGTGACAAGGCGTAATAAAGCCTGTATGAAGCACTGCATTGTGTGGGGAGAACACAATGTTGCATGCTGAGTGCTGTGAGAAGGGCGTACACCGGTGGGTCCCACGGCGCAGCAGCGCACCAGGGCCTATAGCGGGGAGTGCTGAGCATGCTAATGAGGTCATTATGTGATGCCGCTCCCTGGCTCCCGCTCCCCTTTACAGTGTGGGGCTCGGCCTGTCAGAGGAGGCAGGGTGCCCGGGCAACGCAGCCAACCACAGATGTCACATATGGCACAATGAGAAGACACACCAGCGTCTCCGGAATGAGAGACGAGGTGACGCTCCGTTTTTTTTTTTTTCTTCCCTTTTTTCAGCTAGCATCAAAAGCGATTGAGCAGCATCGGTGATTTGCATACAGAATAAGGTGAGCTCACAGAGAAGAGGAGGCCAACATTCATTTGCTAATTGTCCCTGCTGTGTATTCAATCAGCCACCTTGCAGGGTTTCTGTTTCCTTTTTTTCCGTTTTTTCTTTTCTTTCTCTCGTACGCTCGCGCTTTTATTTACAACCTAGGGGGAGGGGCTCGGTATCAAGCATATGCAAATGCAATTACACGATATTTGCATAGCCGTTAACAATTAGGAGGGCAGATGGCAAACAGCGGGCATTAAAAAAAGAAAGCGACCGAGCGCCATCTTGGCTGAGGGAGACAGCTGGCAGACAGGATTCGGCCATTTTGTAAGCTCGGGTCGCTGCCAGGCTGAGGCGTGTGCAGAGGGGCGCCAGTCTCTCTCTCTCTCTTTCTCTCTGTGTGCCAGGAAGATTGGCAGGCGAGGAGGTAATCGCACTCTAAGACCCTCCCTGGTACACGCAACACCAACAGACTCCTCTAGCCGTCAGTGACAGTGTGATCACAGACCGGAGCTCTGACGACGGAGATCAACCACAACACGATGTTCGCTTTGAAAACGCCGAGATGGTATCCTATCGTAAAACCAGGAGGGGGAATCGTTCTCATATCTTATTCCATGTTTATGGTTTATAAGTGATCAGATTGATCACGAAATCAGTTTTATTCATTTCAAAATGAATGATTAAATGATGATATTAAACTCACCAAGGGGTATCAGTCCCGTTGAGTTCGTCCGTCTGGCCTCTCGTTGTCCGTCCAAGTCCACAAACACGTCTTCTGGCAGGAACTTTAGTTTCGGGGGGGTCTGTGCATTAAAGAAACTTCTTCTTCTCTGTTTTCTCTGTCGGCTCGCACCTCCACACTCATGTCAAGCTGCAGGTATTTTCATTTCTGAGGATTTGGCCAATGTTCTTGAGTCACCAGCAGTTTTGGTTAAAACATCTAAAGAGCAGGTTTCTTTGTGAGGAGAAGGTTTGTTGTAAAAAAGTCAAATGGAAAAAACTGAAGAGGAGGATGAAGAGGAGGAGGAGGAGGTGCAACCACTGTACTGTTTTATCTCTCATTCAATTAGCAGCCTTTCACTTGTGCTGCCATTGGATCCTCGCTGCACAGCAGTAAGTGGACTTCAGGTGCTATTTCCACACACACACACACAGAGAGAGAGAGAGAGGTCTGAAAGCCCAGGCCCACCTTCCTCTCTCCCACCTTATAGATCAATACTGCTCTGCCATATCCTCTGATGGGAGTTGCTGTGGTGAGGGTGAGAAAAATCTAAGGTGAAAAGGCAGGCGGTGTCTGATACAGTGAATGAGAGAAAAAGTTCAAATTGTCCTTTCATCCCGGCTCAGGAGATCTTGTGAAACGTTGAGTGCGATACGAGCCTGAAAGTGGGACTGAGCAGAAACGTCCATGTGCTAGCGTCTCAGATGGATCCTTACTCAAACAGTTAAGGTGGAATGAGTAATAGGAAGGAGGGAGCAGGAAGAAAAGAGCTTCAACGTGCTGTCGACATGCCTCTTTTTCTTCCGTTTCTCTCCCTTCCTCACTGTCTCCATGTCTTCCTGACAAAGTTTTATCAAGTGGTGTTGGACGCGGGCAGAAACCCCTCCGGCGGAACCACACACAAAGACTCTCTCTCTCTCTCGGTCTCTTCCCTCTGCCTTTTTCTCTCTGCTTCACACACACATGTGCGCACGCTGACACACACACACACTGCGTGTGGGGCGGTTATAAGGTTAGGGCCCTGGCCCCGGCTGATGGTGAGACTGTTGGAGGAAGATAGAAAGAGAAATGGAGAGAGGAGCTGGGAGCAGTGGTGGTGGTTGGTCCCTCGGCTCCGAGGCCTGCAGGCGGTGCTGGGCAACCTCTGCTAGCCTCTCTCCTCTGTATTGATTTCTGCTGCTCCGCTCTGCCGTGGAGGCTCCTAGCCGGCGGGGATGAGAGCTCGGCTCACCCGCCTCACCTGCCTCTCTCCTGGCTCGGATGGCCTAGCATGCCCACTCTGCCGCAGCTTTGGCTGGCCCCTGCCGTCTCCCCGGGACCCCTGTATGCAGCGCCGGGGCCACGGGAGGAAGGCAGCCAGAGAGCCCGTGGCGATCCGCAGCTGCGTTCACCTGCTCTGGGTTCACCCGCTTTCCAACCACCTCCTCGAACTGCTTCCATCCTTCTCTCCTTCCATCCTTCCACCCACTCGGCTTCTCTTCTTCCTCCTCCACTGCCTCCTCCTCGTCTTCTTCTTCTTCTTCTTCGTCTTCCTGCTGTACACAAAACAAACAGACACAGAGACAGAGAAAAACAAGTTAATCTCAACTTTCAGAATTCAACCCACTCTGAGTGTCAGGCCTGCTCTTTGATCAGCGTGGTGTCAGGGGTGAGGATTCTGGCATCCTCCCTCAGTAATGTGAACCTACTAACCTCCCAGAGCAGAAACTGCAGGGATCGGAGGCCTGAGAGTTAAGTGTGTCAGGCAGAGACATACTGCCTGCCAAAGGTACTCTCCGCTATTAGATTCTGATGTGCTGCAGATGGCAAAATATAGCAAGAGTGGGCCCATTATAAAAATCACCACTGCGTCAACAGAATTCATTAAAAATATTTACAGGGGAAACGCTCTCTATTGCTCTCCCTTAGCAGCACAGGCTTACAGGGTTTTATATGTATTTGGCCCCTTATGGTCATAAATAAAAGAAAGCAACGTTTAAAAGTGACGGGATGTTTCAAACTACCCTTCCGTCGCCCTTCGCAGCAGTGTGAAGGAATGGAAAATGTTTTGGCCAGAACCAGTGGTGCTCTATAGAAACTTTGTCAAAGAAAAACATCTCAGCTTTTGTATCATCTCGAATTATTCAAATGGGCTCAGAAGGCCCGTTCTTATGATAATAAGAAGATGTGGATGGGGGGGGGAGCGTGGCATTTCTTTGAGGTTTCATGGTCCCATTGTGTTCCTCAACAGAGAAAGGGCCACGGCCAAATTCAACCCCCACCCCACCGCTGTCCCACATTGCACCGCGGCAACTGCACAAGCTCCCCCAAAAAACCTCCTTCCTCGCCACAGCCAGCGCCGAGCTGCTCTGACAGCCGATGAATCCACCTCCCTCTCCACCCCTCCGGAAGAAGAGAATAAAACCCATGGGCCGAGTGCCAGGGGGATAGAGTAAAGTAAAGCGCAGCGGTTGAGAGTTGGTGGTGTTAGGATTTCAAATTTGTAACTATAGTCTGTGCTGACAGAACTCTTAACAATAAAGATATGAGTCGTTTTAGCTAGATATTATGCTTTGTACAAATGATTTAATAAATAACCTTTTCCTTCCTAATATTTAATCTACAAATTAGAAATGTGTGTGCGTCACAACGATGGTCAGTCTCACAGCTGTCTTGATAGGAGAGTCTAGAGAGAGTTTGTTATGGTTCATTTGGTGCAGCCAAGATGGCAGGAGCAGGACATTTTCTACTCAAGGCTAGGTTAGAAGACAACTTCAGACTGTCAGGATAGAGTTGTATCGCAACTATCAGAGGAACGTCATTGGGAGCGGCTCCCTGTCACTTCCTGGATTCGGTGACAAGAGGCGTGCCTGGGACTTCGGCTGGACCGATAAGGGAGATCCAAAGTGATTTGCGGTGACACCCCTCCGATATTTTATAACCAATCACATCAAATCTACTGTTATAATTATATCAAACCCCTTCTGTTCGGGGCCATTATTAACTTCCTACTGCTAACTTAATTAGCATAGGCTGTGATAATTGTCCATAGCTATGAATAACTCTTCATTGTATCTTTAATAAAACACTTGATTGAACCAAACCCTTGGATCGGCTTCTCTCATATTTAAGGATACACGAACACGCCTGACAGTGGGCCGGCAAGGCTTTGGGAGTAAGGAGCCGGTGGGAGAACCACACGGCTCTGGCTGTTGTGTATGTCGTATTCCTCCTCATCGCCGACCTGAAACTACGCTTCATCAAGAAATTCACTTTGAATGTTTGTCGTTGAGGAACCAGACCAGCAGAGAGATGTTCAAAAAAAGATCTAAGGAGTTAGATGAGAAACCACATATCTGCACTCAGCACTTAGACTGGAAGCAGAGGGGTTTTCAGGTTGATAGATAGATAGATAGATAGATACTTATCTAATTAATATATACATATATAAATATATAAGAATATGTAGTGGTAAAGTCTGTGCATGGGGCTAGTATAGCCAGCAAAGGGATGGACGGTTGGTTGGTATATAATAATGAGATGAGAAGAGTAGAGAAGGGGAGGGCAGACTGATTGTAATGATTGTAATGATTAATAATGATAAGGTTTTAATGATTTGAGCTCCTTTTTGTATCTTTTGGAGATTTTCCCCAAATGAAAATGTCGCATTTATATCATAAAATGTATCATAAAATATATCATAAAACGTTTTCTCAAATGGAAACTGATGAGTCCACGTACAAAAAGTTCTTTCCTTTATATAAATTACACGTTAAATAAAGAGCCAAAGAGGGGTTGAGACTGTGTGTGTGTGTGTTTGTTAGTGTGTGTGTGTAGAGGGGTTACTCTGTTGGGACAAGAGAAGCAAGTTTGGAAGGGGGTGGGTGGGGGGTAAAGTTGAGTTAGGAGGACATGGATGGGGACCATGGGTGCGGTGCATGTCTCAGACACAATAATACTATTCATTGGGCTCAGACATGGGTGTTAACTCCCCTCTGACAGAGCACAATGGGACTCGGTGGCATTCAGGCGGGCCCTCGGCCATATTGTTAGTTCAGGGCGGCGTTCTCCCGGCCGCGGGACAGAGCGCCTGCATTGTGCCCCGTCCAGCGGGATGGATGGAGGGAGGTTTGAGAGGTGAAAGGCAAAGAAAGAGAGAAAAGTACACGTTTGTCTATCTGTCACTGCTGAACGAGGGGAGACGGGGGGGCGGGGAGGGCTGGCAGAGGTGGTGGCATTGGACTTGTTTGTTTCAGGGGGGAAGTAAAAAAGAGAAACAGAGACCTAAAGAGATGAATAATATGAACGACATAAATGTTACCCAAGCAGCAGAGTGCAGGAAAGAGGCAGGAAGTGGAGAGGACGACATTCTGGCTTTTTATGGGGAAAACGAGACAGGTTTGCATGGTGCTCTAGATTCCTTTTATTCATATGCCACTAAAAGATGGAGACCGGGGAAGACTGGAGAAAGAGGGATGTAAAGAAAATAGCAGTGGAGGCTGCTGTTTTATGTGATGTCGATGATGTGACATCAAGACCCAGAGAGGAGAGGAGAGGAGAGGAGAGGAGAGGAAAGGAGAGGGGAGGAGAGGAGAGGAGAGGAGAGGAGAGGAGAGGAGAGGAGAGGAGACACAGTGGTCTTCTGTACTTCCCCATATTAAGGTAGAACAAATCAAATCGGATTTTCAGAAAACTTGCACGAGAAAATGTGCTCTACTTTTCCTTTCCATCCCTACATTACTGTTATGTGACTATTTGCAGTTTGGTGCATTAAGAAAACTGTCTCTCTACTTTCTCCATACACATATGATGTTTTACTATTGTTTTACCAATTGACTTTATCTTTAAAGGAACATGCACTGCTGGATTTAAATTGATAACCACAACTGCTTCAGACCTATTATGATAATTATGATTCATCATTTAAGTTGTTAACAGGCCAAACTTTCTTTTGTTTAAGTCTCTGATGTGATAATTAACCTTGTTTTTCTCCTCCATCACTGAGAGACACTGTTACAAACACAGCCTGATGAAGAGGATGGGTCCAGTCCTGATCAAACTCAGTCATATTGTTGTGTGGGATTATTAAAGATGATTTTGAGTTTGCATTTTCTATTTTCTAGAGAACCACTGGTCGAAAACACCTCACAGTTGGAGCTGCACTTCCTTCGGTCCTTGGCAACGCGAGTTTGAAGTTTTTCCGGTGAAGGATTCTTCAGAAAATCGACAAACAGACAGGAAATAAAGAAATAAAGAAAGAAAGAGGTCTCTCCATTTAGTTGAAGGGTATTTGGTGGTTTGGGATCTTTAAAGACCTTCTTCTGGAATCCAGGAAATTATGACGGGCACTTTTAACTGTTGATTGTATCTAGAATTTTGTTTTAATAGATTTACTTAACAGCACTGCAAAGGAAAGCAGATCTGTGATCTACAATGAGGCCGCAAGAGTGAAAAAGATATATAAGGATGCAGGATACACTGATTCATATTACATGTGACACAGCCCACGTTTGCACACGCTGAGGTATCACTGCTCCTTCAACCTCCTCTCATGAACACTTTGTTTGTTTCCCCTCTGGTAAACTCTGACCAGCCGTTTCCATGGCAACCGTACTCTTTCCCTGCATGTGTGTGAGAGAGAGAGAGAGAGAGAGAGCGGAGAGGTATGTGGGGTTGTGAGCAGGTTTACAGTAGGACGGTGTGATATTGTTGCAACAGATGTGCCTCTGTGTGTGCATCTGGGAGTGTGTGTGTGAGTGTGTGTGCATATAGGAGTGTGTGTGAGTGTGTGTGTGTGCATCTAGGAGTGTGTGCATTGGAGTGTGGTAACATGAATCAAGAGATCACATTAATCGTCGGTTAAAGCAAAAACAACTTCATATGTGTGGACCATGATTCTTTGATGTCTAAAAGCAGAAAGCTAGGCATCTAAAAAGCAGAAAGCTAAGAATCCAGCACATCTAATCTAAACTCAGGTTAAAGGAGACACTATTGTGCATATATACGCACTCGCAGCCCTACACAGTCCTAGGAACTCACTCTCATCAGTCTGGAGTCAAACTGACCTCCTGAGATAAAGAAAGGGCCGGTGGTGTGATGCCGGGTTGTCAGGCAGGCCGGGGCAAGCCAGGGCACGGCTCTCGTCATGGAGCTAATGCCGTTCGGGGGTGGCTGAGGCAGTGAGGGTACTGCCCTTTGTCCCTGGTCGGGGGATTACACCGGTCAACCAGCGCAGACAATGTGCCCCCCTCCTGAGAAGGGACGACCAACCTGCTCTCTACCAATGATAGGGGCAGTCAACTGATCACAAACTTAATTAAGGGCCTGGGCAAGTGAGACAGGAGCAGGAAGGGTGATGGAGAAGGCAGAGAGAGAGAGAGAGAGGGAGAGAGAGACTGGGGAGAGGTAAAGGATGAGGTGATAAAAGGGGGGATAAGGGCTAAAAAGAGAGTAGGTGGGGGGAAAAAAAGTGGCACAAGGAGCAGTGGGATACGCTGAAATAAGAAGAGGCATGGAGTTGCAAAAAGAGCAATGGGAAGCAGAGGAGGGGTGAGGAGAGAGGCTTCACCCGCACAGGATTAGGGGAGAGAAGATGAAAGGATCAGGTCTGACGGAGAACAGGAAAAAAGGCCGGGGGAGTAAGAGGAAGAAAGAGAGGGAGAAGAGAGCCGTGGTGTCCATGACCTCGAGTGGGGGTGTCAATCGCAGCCGCCTTTTTTTTTTTTTTTAACAGGTGCCCAACTTGAAAACTCTGTTCCCTATTTATGCCTCGGCACACGCACCTATTCAAATCCAATGACGAACACAGGCGATAATTCTATTACTGAGGACTTGAATAGAGGATATTTAGGGGACAGTTAGCGGGGGGGGGGGGGCTGCACACAGATAGGGCTCTGCAACACTTAACAACAGGGATTTGGCAGCACTGTTGATTGAACATGCCAAATCCCATTTGTCGGAGGGCTGTGCGCGTTTGTATCGACACTCTGTAACCTTGTGGCTGCGTAAAAGGAGACCTCAGAGTGTGTGTGTGTGTGTGTGTGTGTGTGTGTGTGTGTGTGTGTGTGTGTGTGTGTGTGTGTGTTGCTCCCAGGCTGGCAGGTGGATGGCACGCTGCAGCTGGATAGGTGTGTTGGTCCAAGCTTCTCCGTTTTATCCTTTCCATCTATACATTGCCGTCTGACTTCATTCCCTCTCTTTGCAAAAAAGGGGGTGACAAAAAGGAGATAGAGAGGCTTTGTCAACACTCCTTTTCTTGCTCCCTCCCCCCCCCACTCCCTCCCTTTCTCCGTTCCTTCCATCCCCTATGGTCGAGCTGCCAGACAGGAGCGCTCAGCAGCTCTCCGAACGTTATTGATCCTGAGAGCAAGCCGGCCGGGGAATTGGTGTCTCTCCCGCTCTATCCCGTCTCTCTCTATCTATCTATCTATCTACTCCCTCCATCACACCCTCATCCCCAAACACAGTCCTACAACTTTTTCCTCCCTCGCTCCTTCCCGCCTCTACTTCATTTATCAAGGTTAAAGAACTCTTATAAAAAAGGGAAGAGGGGGTCATCTGGATGTTATCTGACTTCATGAAAGAAATCCCCTCAGGCCACTCCACTAGAGGAGGATGCTCCTTGCCAGACCCAACTCCGCAACGCGCACACACACACACACACACACACTTACACTAGTGGCACCAAGCAATAAAAATAGAAAGTAGCACGTCCACGGAGTGGTACACAGCAACAGGACAATCAAAAATAGACATGAGGAGGATAGATGGAGGAAATTAGAAAATTAATCCCCACGTTAGCCAACAGGCTCGTTTCTTAGAAGCCATGATTTATATAAAGATTTTAAAAGTGCAGATGCTCTCAGTTACTTAAGCTTTATTGATCAGTGAAGGCCATTAATAAGAGTAACTTTGGGTTGCCAGGTAAACTGCAGCCCTCTGCAAGAAGGAAAGTGGTTGACAAATCATTTGTCCCATTTAAAAGACACAGCAAGTCAAGCTGGAGGAGAAATGACAACAGCCAGCGACTTCTCACAACCTGGTTATACAGTTGTTGTTTTTTAAGAGCTCCAGTTTGATCTGTGAGTTGCTTGAAAACGTTGTCCGCAGCTTATTACCGCCAACAAGAAGGTTTATGTTTTCACCCCAGTCCATTTGTTGGTGGTTTGGTTGGTTGTCTTGTAGGCAATTAGTCGGGCATGAACGAACCAATGGAATGTTTGTGCAGATCCGGATAATGGGGCAGATCCAGGAAACTTTTTACTTTCTTTAAATTCTTTAATTTTATCATCAAGCTAATAACTCATCATTTAATTCATTATTTCTTTGAAATGTATTGTAAGCTCTTATCTCAGCGTCACGCTCACTGCTTCAACATGGAGAAATTCAAAGCTCTACATGCCTGATTTAGATACTGTTGCTAAGCTATGATTAGACAGTTGCAGAGTGAGAGAGCGGCTTTTTGAACAGGTGATTTTCCCCATTGCCTATGAAGTGATAGCTGCATTCAAGCTGTTTTTACTATTACATATGATTAATATTATGATATAAGTCATTAGTAAGGATTAATAAAACCTTAACAAAGAATGGCTTATTAGCAAGTGCAACAAAACTACACAAAGACGTAAATACGTACTTAAGGAAGTTACTTTGCATGAAACCACCGGATCTGTAATTTCTACCTTCTGTCGTCCATCTGCAGAGAGATTATGCTTTCTGCAGTTCCAGTCTTTAAGGGACTGTAGTGGCCATTGTCCCTGTGTGTAAAAGGACTGGAAATGGCTCTATATGTGGAGTACATCCTGTCTGTTACTGCTTTCACTCTCCACTATAAAGGCCTGCCTGTCCTGCAGGCTACAAGACCGCCATGCAGGCAAATACACACAGCAGCACATTACAGAGCCCCATACTCTCCCCTCCCTTTGTGCTCAGTAATTGCCACAATGCATCTTCTCATCCAGCTAATTAAGTGAGTCTTTCCGATTGTCTCCCAATACTATTACCTCTTCACACAGCCAGAGAGAGAAAAGAGACACAGAGGGAGAACGCATTAAAACAAGAGATGGGAAGAGCCAAGAGGTGGAAGAGATACAAAGGCGGGAGTCCAGACAGAGAGAGGATGAATGACAAAGTCATGTGTCTGTGTCCTAGTAAATGTTTACCAGTTGAAAGAGGAAGCTGTGTGTGTGTGTGTGTGTGTGTTTGTGTGTTTGTGTGTGTGTCTGTGTCTGTGTGTTTGCTGTTACTGCTGTCAGATGAAAATGTTCATTCTGCATGAAGTCATTTCAGGGATCAGAAAAGAGGCCTTGTTGTTCAGACTTATTTTGAAAAATGGTAACACGAGTTTTAAAATGTTCCGAAGATTTTCCGATGTTAGATCATGTTAGATGCCTCTATGAGCCTTGAAACAAATGATAATAAACTTAATAATTGTGTGAAGCATCTTTATCTTTCATTAGAGCCTTCATTATGCTGACTTTGCCTGTTTGCACTGAAAAAATCTAAGCCGGCATCATGCTGCCCAATTGTGTGATATTTGATTTTTGTATTCCATGTGATCTGTGAGCATTTGCTTTATTTACCCTATTTCTACTTCACTTGAAAGTTTGGACGTCTTTGCAAAGTGATGTTTGAGCCAAATTTTGACCATAGAAGGATGTTTTCTTATTTATCTTTGAAACTCATGAAAGACGTATGCGAGCACGATTTGTGACATCACAATAAGTTTAGAAGGCGGTCACGGTACGGAAGTGTGATGTGACTATTTTACTTTGAAGTGACGGAGTTCTTTAATTTCTTTGAATGTATTATATTTGCATTTAGTTAGATTTTATTTAAACGAGAGTGTAAGAGTAGAAATCAAATGACACATTTTTAATGAGATTATTGAACTTTTCAGGGGGGAAATCATATCGGATTAGATTATAACTGAATATTTTATCAGTCTTTCGGGAACTATTACAGCACAGTTTGTAAATCACAATATAAATCCGAACAACATTAATTTTATAAACCACAGGACACAATCCTGAGCCAGGTTGAACTTCCCTTTCAATTCAATCAAGCTGCACCAAATTACAAACACACATATCATTCCACTGAATAAACCTGAGGAAACCATGAGTTTCTCTCCGGTAAATCAGTAAAAACGTCCAAAAACACACCTGATCGCACCTAAATTTGATAGGTTCTTGCCTGAGTCATACTCCATCCTGCATAAAAACATAAAACCAACCATAAAAGCACATGGACAGTTAATTAAAATAAAACTAAAATTAAATAATTTAACTTCAAAGACTGAGCTGTGACTCGATCTATACCACAGGTTCACAAACATCTGAATTTTTACGAGATTCATTCAAGGAGAGCAGACTGCACTCTTATTATTTAGTATAATATCCTGAATCCTGCTTCAAATGTGTCTTCACTACGTCTGTGCCTCACTGTGGACTTGACACGATCCCGGTGAAAACAGGTGCTTTGGTTTCCACTCTCCTCTTTATGCTCTCTCTACTCTGGCGCTTTGTGAGGATAACGGAGGAGTTAGGACTGAAATATTGGACGACACAGAGCAACAGACTCATCTAAATTCCACCTCTCTTTAGAGTTGCTAGGAGAGACAATCCCCCCTCCCCCCCACACACACCATTCTTCAACACACACACACACAAGCATACTTGTTCCATGCTCAAGTCCACTCGCTGACCTCTCAGATACTGTCCTGCCAAGACAGCCAAAGCCAAAATCACCCTTCCTCCAAAAAAAAAGAAAAGAAAATCACACTCCCACAGCCCCTCCTCCTTGAACCTCTACCACCAGCACCTCCCCCCTCCCATCCTCAACGCTTTTTTCCTTCCCACACTCAAGTTCCTGTCACGGCCTTGACAGACAGACAGACAGACAGACAAGTGGGGTGACATCATGGTGCGTAGAGAGAGAGCAGGAGAAAGAGCGAGGAAGGGGCCTGCCTGCCTGTCTGCCCCCCAGTACCCACACAATACAGCAGGGCATCTGGCACTGAGGAGGGGGTGGAGGAGAGGGGAAGGGGTCTGTCAGGACAAAGCGTTTACACCCCCCCACCCACCCACCCACCCACACGGAATATGATTATAGTTTGTAAATGGTGGCAGAGACGTAAAACATGTGAGAAGAAGCAGAAGAAAGGGGCTGAGGCCGGGGTGCAGACGCTGGGTCGGTTCGCAAGATATATCAGTGCAAAAGCAAATGAAGTGGATATTTATGAAAGTGTAACTATGACAACCATAAGGTGGGGAAAAAAATCAAGTTGAAGATTTTATTTTTAATAATTCTATTTAAACTTTCCTCTAAATTTAAAATGTTCATGCTATATTTTGTCATTTTTAAACCGAGTGAAAAACTGAAGTTCAAACTGTGAAGAGGGCAGGTATGGTGGGGAAATGTGGACGTGTGAGTGCATGTGTGTGTGTGTGTGTGTGTGTGTGTGTGTGTGTGTTTGTGCATTTGTGTGTGTGTGTGTGTGTGCACGTCCCCTTGCACCTTGTTAATTTGCAGGATCCCGGACGGAACAATGGTGCCAATGGGATAGAAATCTGTGTCATAATACGGCCCCCCCCCCTCCTCTGTCTCTGTCTGGGAGGCTGTCTTCTCCGCTGTGTGTGTGTGTGTGTCTGTCTGTGTGCATACATAAAACAAATGAGTTGTGCATATGCATTGTGCGAGTCCACACAGCCTGGTGTATATATTAGAAAATGTGACTTGACCCTGGCGAGCCGAGGCCGGGCTTCTGCGTGGCGTCGGGCGTGGGAAAAAGGGGAGACCTCTTTTCACAGCTGCTCCGGCCGTTGCATTGAACCAATGGAGGCCCCCCCCCCCCCCCTTTTCCCATTCACTCTGCAGCCTGCTGGCTTTCAGCGGAAAACCCCCCCACCCTCCACACACAATCCCTCCCTCTCGTGCTCTGTTCGTCACCCGGCCATCACTGCCACCACCGGCCTCTAACACAGCCACCTCCACCCATTCAGCCCGGCGTGCATTGAGATGCCAAAACGCCTATTGTGCTCTAAGGAGGCGAAGAAAAACAACACGGCTCACCGGCTATTGAAATAAGGCAACTAACACCAATGCATTTTAATTAGTTAACACAACTTATTTGCTTCTGTTTGCACCGACACAATAAAACTCTTGTTTTTAAAAACTCTTCTCATCCTTCACGCTCAATTTCTATATTTTCCTCACTTTCCCGTCCTCCTCTCTGTTTCCGTCTCCGAGCGCCTCTGCAGAAAGACTTTAATTTATGTTAACATACGCCAGCACTCTACGCTCCCTGTGCACCCCCCCCCCCACTTACATTCAACCCCTTTCACAACCTCCCTCCATCCAGTGTATTCATTTGAAGAGATTTATTTCCTACCAAGCTGCATAATGCAGAGGGGTTTACTTTAAATCAACTTTTAAGAACAGGCCAGGCTGCGCAGTTTACGCATACAAATTCAGAAAGACTGTTAAAGAAAAGAAAGGAAAAAAACAGCGAACAGGGAGCTGTTAAAAAGCAGATTGCCAACTTGAAGACGCCGCGGGTGGGCGGTGGGTGCCATTAAAGATACGACCCATTACTGATACACTTTTCAATCAGTCTCTTTAAAACTCACGGGGCCGGCTTCATTTGTTTCCGATGCTCTCGCTAATCTGACAACCGAGCAAAGGCACCGAGAGTGGACTCAAAAAACACACACTCCCGAATGCAATTCCGTAAAAAAAAATTTTTTAAAAAGCAAAAACTTTCAAAGGTCACATAACGTGCAGAATAACTCCACACGAGACTCTCAGGAGCAGTGCTGCCGGGCCGTCAAGCTTCACCCCTGCTGATACACCAGGCGTGCTGAGGAAATGTTGAGAGGCGGCGAGGGGCGCAGAGAGGGAGAGGGGGGGGGAGAAAACAGGGAGGTTGAAGCCAAGAACCTGAAAGGACTCCATCTCCCTTGGCCAACACGCCATGACGGTGTGGAGCAGCGGGCTGAATTGGATTCTCCGGGGTGGCGGAGCTGGAGAGGTGATGGCGAGATGAGCCCGAATAGGGGATGGAGAGGGGGTGGAGGGAGGAGATACGGTACACTGAGGTATGTGTGTTTGTGTGGTTGAGAAAAAGAGAGGGAGAGTGTGATAGAATAAGAGAGAGAGAGAGAGAGAGAGAGAGAGAGAGATGGCAGACAGACAGGATCTGAGGTACTGTAAATGAGCGGATTACTGCTTCCCTCTCCGCGAGTCTCTCCATATACATGAGAGCCGCTCGCCAGTGAAGGCAACGCTGCCAACGTGTGAAATCACACATCCTCTGGCTCCCTATACCAGCGATTGTAGCAAGTGCACATACAGTCTATAGGGCGGATGGAAGGGCAACACAAGGCGTGAGCACAGACCCATGTGTTGTAGGCCTTAATTGCTGTTACGGGTAAAAAAAAAAAAGAAGAGGACGTGAGGAGTGTCACTTCTGGATTGATGCGTCTCTGCATCAAATTTAGCCCGTAGCTATGCCTCCACTTCTAAAGCCCGAGTCCGACCAAAGCTTGTTTGCATCGATTTATCTAGTTTGTGGATATGATATTGACTAAGTAGAGCGGCGGCCCTCGACGAGTGGAAGTAAAGCGAAAGAGGTTTAAGAGGTGGTCGGGCGCTATGGAGGAGGATAGCCACAGGCTGTGAATCCCCCTGTGATCTTCCCTTGTCTGATATTCAAACGCAACCTCCTCTCCTGGGGGGGGGGGGGGCTGTGTGTGTGCTGGTATCGAACTAGGCCAATGTCACAGAACGCTCATCTAACCCTGGAGGGAAATTCGGAAAAAAGAAAAAAAATCACTTCTTCTGTTTCTCCCAGATGACGGACCTCAATCTCCGTGGATGGGGCTTCCTCTCCCTCTCTTCCACTTCCCAACGCTGCCTCCATCACTCCGTCTCACTTTGTTCTCCGCAGGAGGTTGAACATGCACGAGCCGAGCGGCGTCCTCGGCCTTGATAGCCCCGCCATGGCGGCTGTTAGGGTAGCGAAAGCTAATCTTTAGTCGTGTCACTCAACACTGAGAGAGAGGGATGCTGGGAGGAGAGTGAGTGAGTCTTTCTGCTTCTGCTTTTTCAGCAACTCTATAAAAATTTAGATTTTGCAAGCTAGTCAGCGTGGCAGCTGTGATGGCTCGAGACAATCGTTTTCAAGGAAACCAGTTTGCAACATGGAGTGATGGGATGGTGAGTATCTCATTCTGAATAAAGCTAACGATGACACTGCCTTCAGAAGATTCACTAAGAACATTAGAGAGCAGAGCGCATTTACCAGTGGAGGGATGTAACAAAGTACATTTACTTTGTAACTGTACTTTAAACATGAAAGTACATTTTTAATGACTTTACTTCACTTCATATATCAGTACTTTCTACTCCACGAGATAGATATTCACAATGTTTTTATATATACATATACACTATATTTAAAGGTAATCAATAATATGGAATTAAAATAATTGGTCCACTGATCCAATCAGAGCGGGCTGGTAACACTAAACCCCGCCTCCTTCATCACTGTTGAGAGGCCTCCACCAATACTGTATCATGTAGTAGACGGTTGCATTGGGTACTTAAGAAAAACTTGGATGCTAAAACCAAGTACTTTTACTCAAGTAGAAAAGTGAATGTGGTGCTTTTCTAAAGCACATTTTTGTCTATTTATTTATACTTTTACTTGTTGTGCACTTTTACTAAATGTAATTAAAAGAATGAGGGAACTGGAGGAGTGAGAGAGAGCCACACTGCCAGTCCATCAGTCTTTCTACAAGCAAGGCCAAAGCCACCACCCCCAACTCCCAACCCCTGTTTTCTTATAAAAAGAATGGGGAAATAAACTGGTTTAAATATAGATGACACAAGGTGGTCACCTGGCATCTACAGGTTGCATTGAGAGGGGAGTGAATGAGGGGGGGAGGAGAACCTTTTAATCCAAGCTTCAAATTGTGTTACTTTTCAGCCCTCACGAATAACAACTATTCAAGGATAATCACTTTGAAGCAGAACATAAAAAGTCCAGGCGATACAAATCCTTCGCATAGCAGTGTGAGTGTGTGTTAACAAACTGAAGAGGGTTATTTTAAAGTCTCACCTGTAACTGTGGAGTGATGAAGCTTCTCGCTGACCCGGCCGTTGCCTCGTGGTTCCTTCAGAGCAGGACGAGTTGTGTGTCTCTGCTGACCTGCTGCCCTGCGGGTTCACACACATGGGCTGTGTGGGTCTGTGTGTGTGTGACTGTTCCTCTGCCTGCACTTCACACATTCCTGCAAAAACAGAAATCAATCCGTTAAGAGAGGGTTCGTTGCAGCAGCAGGTCGTAACCCTCATCACCCCCCCAACGCGCCTTTATTCACTCTTGCACCGCAGCACTGAGAGCATAGGAAATTCAACACAATAAAGTTTTGGGGCGACTCTCGAAATCCTAATGCAACCTTTCAGGTATGTTTCATTGATTTAGAAAAACAAATGTTGTCCTTTAAGTTAAATATTGATAAAGGGGATATTATTCCATCATGTATATATCAACATCCTGATCTTTTCCATTTTTGACTTGACTAAAATTTGACAAAATATTGAATAACAGGTAATGTGGTCATTTTAGAAACTGAACTTTGTTTGTCACTTTTTTCTATTTCCTGGGCTTGTGTTGACACAGGTCCTGTTAAATAAACCTCATGACAAATATTAAGATTCGCAATTTATATTGAAAGAGTCAAACAGTAAACAAGTTAAATGGCTAAATTTCAAATATCTAAAATAATTGTGCATTTCATGTTATTAAAATAAAACCTGCATTATACAGGGTAATACGAAAGTTATAATATTTGAAAATAACATAAGAGTTGCAGTAGCCTAAGATATTTATAAAGAAAGTTACATGTACATGCATGACAGCCCATCTCCTCCACACACACGCACACACAGACAAACAAACACACACACACAAACACACACACACACTAGCAATTACACAAAATCCTCAAAAGATTACATCCACTGAAATCTGACTTACTTAACGGCTTTAACATCTGCATGTCGGCCTTTCCAATTTTTTCTCTCTCTTTCTCTTACATGGGTCAGAGGCTGTTGCTAGGCTACCAAACCCCGAATTCTTAAGTTCAGAAAATAGGTCTATGTAGGCCATTGCAAATTGAAGGTAAATTATAATAGAACACTGGCAACAATGGAGGATACATTTTTTATGATATGGAATTAAATACGCTACAAACTGGATTATGAATTATGTCAAATATAAAATGTAATGATACAAATATAATAATAATAATATTGATAAAAGTAATATACATAATGCGTACATTGCATTTTAAAAGCAATTTTGGTAATATCCATTGTCCGTTATTTGAAATAATGCATCTCCAAGCATTGTAAAAAAAGAAGAAAAGCTTTCCACCATCCGCTCTCAATCATAAATTCAATAATTTCCTACATAAAGATGGAAATTACAGAAGCAGCAAAGATACAATTCATAAGCCGGGATCCTGAGCACAGTGGTGAGGTAAAGTAAAAAAAACTACACTGTGCAGCCTGATGTCACACGGTAGAAAAAAGATCTATTCTGTCATCGACAGCATGTTGTCGTGTTTATAGTAAACTGTGGAGACAAAAATAACGAGGCACTAAGGGTGCAATAACAACGTGCTGAAACACACACGTAAACACATGCACGGAGACACATGTACAAATGTGCAATAACATGTGCACACACACACACACACACACACACACACACACACTCACTCTCGTGCACAAACAGCTCTGCAATCTGGAGGCCAAGTGTGACACAAACAAGATAACATCTATATGGTGGTATGGCCTGAAAAGGCAGCAGGGCTGTAAAGCTAAAACACTCTGCTGTGTTTGGGACGATGTGGAGGGCGGCTGCTTTGTTCAAACATCTTTGTCAAAAGGCAACACTCCCTCCTGTGCAACACACAGGACTAAACCATGGAAATATTATCAATGCAGTGCAGAGAATGAGAGAGTGGTAAGGGAAGAAACAGAGAGAGGTGGGGTACATACTGACATATCTAGGTTTCCGCAGGAAAGGCTACAGACATGACAGGTTAGAAATGCATGGCGTGCATGTATAAACACGTCTCCTCTCCCGCTCCCCTGTCTTCTCTCCTCATTCCTCCTACGTCATGTCACACTCTATCTATTCCTACCTCTGCTTCTTGTTTTATTTGTTTGTTAATTCCGCTTATCTCATTATTATATACCAACCAACTGTCCATCCCTTTACTGGCTATACTAGCGCCTTGCACGGACTTTACCACTACATATTCTTATTTATTTATATATGTGTATATTTTTGTTGTTTTATATATATATATATATTATTGTACTTTCCACTCCAGCAACACAAGTACACTTCCCTACTGGACACTGACACAATCACATCATTGCATCCCATTCCTGTTTCTGTATATATATTCTCCGTATGTGATTTATGTATGTATGTCAGTGTGGTGTTTAAGTGTTAACTGTATACGCTACTGGATGATCTAAATTTCCCTCGGGATTAATAAAGTATTCATCTATCTATCTATCTATCTTATGTAACTGTAGAGGAAATTTGAGCTGGGGAAACCGTTGTAGTTCAAATTTATGTACAAATGCATAAATTACTGAGCAAGACAATAGGAAGTGTAACGCAGCAGCCTTATGGCAGGTGCTGGTTGGCTAGACCCCGACTAGACTGGGCTCCATCTGGTGTGGAGGGCCTCCTCCTGATGGTGGAGAGGGCCCAGACAGACACATATTAATGTGGGAAAAAGGCGACGTCTAGCCTCCCTCCTCAGTCACTCGCCAGACGGCATTTCAATCTCAAAGGGCTCTTCCCCATATCCTCCATTTATTACCCCTCAGCAATGCATTAATTCTCTGTTGCAGCTGGGGGGAAAGATGGCTGGTGTTGGCACGGCCCAAATGACATTGTCAAATTTTATGAGAACGTGCTGTAATATAAACGGCTTAATGCGGCATGGGGGAAATATTTCGGAAACACGTTATCCTAAAATCATAGAAGATTTTCAGGAGTTGCATTTATGCTGATGGGCTCAACACTGACAAAACCCCCCACAGAATATTCAATGTATTTTGATGTTGAGTAAATCTATTGTCTCAATGGGATATTACCGTTTACTGTCTGATGTCACATTCAAACTGAGACATGGGAATCCCGACACTCCTGCAGTGTTTTCCTAATGAAAACATTAATTTGTGTTCTGCTCTATTTAACTGCACAGCTCATATTAATAGCTGGAAATATTAATACCATCATAATTACAGCTTCATACAACAGAGGTTTACAGACTATTGTTATTTGTCCTGCTCGGATATGGCACACACACACACATGCGCACAATGACATGCAGCACAGCCTGATGGGAAAGCAGACATATTTCCCAAAGCTAGCTCCTTCCCAAGCCTCCAGCTCCTGCTCTGTGACGCAGTAAACACTGGGCCTGTACTAACAGCAGCACTGGGCTCTGTGCCGTTTCTTCACCGCACGGAGCAGCTACACCAGCTAACACAGGACTGGCTTGTTTAAAATTCAACAGGCTCCACCACAGAGTACAACCTATCACTCAGGCAGTCCAGGACACCGGAAAGGAGCTTCTCTCTGACTCGGATGGAGAGGTAGAGCGAGGAAAGAAGAGATGAAGAGCAGCCGCCAAACAGCATCGCAAAAAAACAGCCTGAAAAATCTGCCCATGGTTTCTGGACGACCCAGCAGACCCCGGCCTTAGTGTTGCGTTCAAAATCTCTGCTCGGAACAACAATGGACACACACTGAAGAGATGTAGGCTAGAATATGTGTGTGTAAACATGACAGGATCAGTTAAATATATCTACCATTAAATGTATAGCTCCTAACACGCTTTACATTATCATCCTGTGAACGTTAAGAGTAGACTCCATCTGTGTCTTAGCCATTTGTTCTGTCAATGACCACGTGCATGAGGCCTGAAGCTGCTGCTAATATGAGCATCGATCAATCAAACTAAATCTAAGGAACTAATAGGATCCAGATGAAGAACTGAATCACAATGTTGCCCTTTTCTCCTCTCTGTAACCTGTGACATCTTCCTTGTACATATTCTGATCTTTGCACCGGAGTCGCAGATAAATAAACTCATGAGAATCCACGTGATCGGAGGATTATTTCCCATTGCATCCAGCTTGAGTACAATGTGATCAAAACAGATCCTATTCTGGGAACAAACTGGTTCTGTTTGCTGCAGTGAAGCTTCCACTAACTTTTGACACAATAAAGCAGCATGAATCTGGAAAGGAGCCGCAGCTCGCAAATACAAATAAAAGCTAAAATACATTTTTCTTTGACTGTTTAATCCCCTGCTCATATATACCACTACATGCACAGACCAGAAGCAGGCTGATATGGGGGCTACTGAAGGAACACGTGACTCCCTGGAGTCGACCAATCAGGTGCCTCCTCTAGCTACACACCATGTTCCTCTCTTCTCCTCGTTCCCAGCATCCAAGTAACTACACCATCACCAAAAGAGCATATACATATGAAGATATTAAGCTGAGAGGTTATGTTCCATTAATAGAAACAGCAGAGGCACCGGTACCCAGTGGCCCCCCTCCTCCTCCTCATCCTCCTCATCCTCCTCATCAGCATCCTCACCATCCCTCTATGAATGGAGCCTGTCTCTGGTTGCTCACTGCTGTCACTCCTTGCATCCCCCGTGGAAGAAACGCATGAATCCGCATGTTGGCTCTCTTCTGCGGCGGTGTGCATCCCCGGTTCCGCGGTGCGATGCAGCGGACGCCGCCGCGGGCTCCCGGTCCTCTCTCTCCGCGCAGCCTCCATCCATCCATCCGCTCCGGCAGCTCCCCGGCTCTGTCCGGCCCCGGCGTGGCGGCTCAGCCCCGGCGCGATGGTAGCAGGATTAGTTTATACATTCGGTTCTCTAGCTTTATGATATTACAAAACTCATACAGCTAGATAACCAAAGAGAAAAACTAACCCACGTCTCTTAAAGGGGCCGCCGCCGCTGCCGCTGGAGCAGCTGGTGTTGTGGTCACATGGAGCCATTGCACTAAGCCAGCATGCGCACCTCTCTCTCTCTCTCTCTCTCTCTCTCTCTCTCTCTCTCTCTCTCTCTCTCTCTCTCTCTCTCTCTCTCTCTCTCTCTCTCTCTCTCTCTCTCTCTCTCTCTCTCTCTCTCTCTCTCTCATCTCCTCCAATATACACAGGTAACTGCGCGCATGCACAAAGCAGGTTATAGATATCGTTATAGTCCAGGCAGTAGCCTTTTCATGGTTGTCTTTTACGCACAGGGTTTCATTGGCACGCGTCTTTTATGCCAACTACGTCATCAGAATAGCATTGAAGTATATGGGCAGTGGTGTAAAAAATTGTGTGCTATAGCCTGGACCTATCAGCATGAGCATGACAAACAGCAGTATGGAGAAGATGTGGATTCACGCAAAGATCTCTAAAAAAAAAAGAGAGCCTGTGATCTTCCCTCGAACAGAAACATCTGCAGGGTGAAGTCATCCAGCTGCAGGAGCAGTGATGACACATCCACCCGTCATCCACTCACAGGCTCACCTAGGCCCAACTGCCCCTAACAACCTTAACATGGCCTGCATCTAATGTATAAGATATCACGATCCTTATTATAAGTCATACGCTGAGGAGAAAGACAGTGTCATGGCTGCTTCCACTGTTTCCTTAAAAGAACAATACAGCTGCTCAGAGACACTGTTGTTTTAAATGCCAGCTTACATCGACCCACTTCGGAACGTACACCATTGTTACTGTGTTGAGTGAATTAATCCATGAATTGTTTGAAAGCATGACAAACTACCACGGGCCTATATATAGCCCATATGTGTCGCACAGTGCAGCAGGAGGGCTAAATGTCAACGACATGATCTAGTGGAACAAGTCCAGCCTCCCTGGATGTCACTGGGCACTTTGGATTAGTTGGTGACTAACTGAAAAGTTGAGGGAGGACAAGCTGGCCTTTACAATCCTCTGTTATCATCTCAAACATGGTCATCGCTCCATTCCATACAATATGTTTTTAGTGTTTGAATCTTAACTTTGCAGAATTAAAACAGGGTAGATTAACGATACAGGTCAAGAATAAAGTCGGGGTAAAAAACTGTAATTTTGTATCTTTCTAAACGTGTCTATTATTTGTGTTGGAACAATAACTATGTTAACGAGCAGCTGACAGCAAATGTTTTTTTAGTTCATAATTGTTCTAACATGTTGCTTTAAAACGACATGTTCTATTCGATACCCGCTGTGACACGCGAATAAAGTATACTCACACGTTTAGTCTATTTAGAAACTGCAGTTCCCATAGTCTGATTGTGCTTCGATAATAAATAGGATAAAATCATCTTGTTTTTATCCAGCGGGACTGTCATATTCCTCCAGGCTCAGTCCGGGTTAGAAGCCTCTGTCACCGGCTCGCGACGCGCATGCTGCTCCCTGTCCTCGACCATATTGGGAACACAAAGCCCATTTTTACGCACAGCAATATCGGCGTGTGCGCGCGTATCCGTGAGGAATAAGCCGGGAGTAACATCAGACACTGCAGCAGAGCCAGAGGAAGAGAAAATGTGCGTGAGAAGAAGGCGCGTCGGGCTGCAAGAGTGTGAGATGTGGGGCGCAGGAGGCGGAGGACCGCCCCGCGGGGCTCGGGGTCAGGCTGATGAGGGAAACGCACGGTGTCCTGTCTGAATCACGCATGTTCATTGGCACACAGACCGGAACATGTGATATGGGTCCACATGACGGACGCGCACAACAATTTCGAGACTCAATGATGGAGCCACAAAGACGTCACGATACAAGGTTTTAGAAAGGTGACAAACGGATCCACCACCAAAAACCAACATCTCCCAATGTGAGGTATCATACCCCCTCTAGGTCCACCGTCATGGTCTCCAGAGGTCATCCAACAAGGTGAAGAATAATTTAATTTCTCCATCCACAAGAAAACCTCCAACACGTCTTAATCACCACCAGCACTGTACAATAGGCCTTATAATATTCAGATCAACAATAACCACATTAACTTGGTCCTATAAGCGGAGATACAGAGTTTATATAATGCAGCACAAACACAAGGACAGGCCTTTGTTAATGCATCCCACAATGTTTAAGGAGTTACTGACAATAAGCCACACGTCCATCAGCCACACCCTGTCTGCATGAATAAGCACAAAGTTTGTTGACCTGAAGAAACAGATAATGAACAATGACAGCACTGCAGGTCCGGTTACAACAGAAACAGTAAGGGTTGGTTTTATGTCGTACACTTACTATTCAAAATATCTACCATTTTATTTATTTATATATTATAAATAAAAAATGATGTATCCCATTATTTTGTTTAAATATGTTTCTGCTTTATTCTAATGTCTTAAAAAAGCAAATGATTTGTGTTTTAACTTTAGCAACTTCAGGGAGATGATTATCAAGTCTTAATAATAAAATGTGTTTTTTATTGTCTTAATAATAAAATATACACAATGACTACAACTATTTATGTCCATTATAATTTAGAAAGCATTAGCCTGCAGCCCTTCATGCATTCAAAAAGCCTTTGTGTGTTAACAAGCTCATCTTTAGCTGCTCGTGTAGTTCACACTGTGTGATACAATTGTATTGTACATCATGGGTTTTAAATGAAAGGACGAGCCTCTCAATTTCCAATGTGTGTCTGTGCATCCGTCTAGTACTTTTGATTAATTCATTGTAATCAGTTCTGCAGGTTTACTGTAGGAGGTCTCGATACAAAGGAAGGTTTTTGCAATGAGGAGGGAATATTATTGAGAAATTATTGCCTCAAACTCCAAACTTAGGCACAAGAAAAATTATCCCTAAGTCCATTATTTTAAAGTCTTCAGGAGTATTATTTTAGAATTTAAAGGCTAAACATTTCATCATTCAATTTTCAAACTGCTTGACTTCCATTAAATGCTTTTACTGCATGAGATTGACATTGCTTTTATTTTGTAGAAATCAGTGATTAACTGAGGTAAAAAACATTTAAAATGTATAATCATTTATAAATGTCTCTAATTAAGTAGAAAAAGAAAAATCATTAGATATAAAGACATTTCTTTGAATAATTGTAAAGGTCAAATATGTGTTTGTGGGGGGGGGGGTGCATGCATGTGTGTGAGTGTAAAATAATTGTACTGTATGTGCATTAATGCTGATTGACTCTGGGTCCTCTCATCAGCCTCACGTGTATTCATGCGAACACGCCCCCTGGCTGCGTCACGTCCTGTCAGACGTACAGTAGCTACCGAGGTGAGCAGTGACAATAACCAGCTCAACATTCTATTCTGTTCCGTTCTATTCTGTTCTCATTCATTCCAGTTTACTTCCCTTTTGCTTCTTAAGGAAAAATTACTGTTCATTCACATATCAGAAATACAATGTCAGCCAGTTTATGATTATTTGGCCAGCCGCAGTGTTTTATTGATATTGTTTGCTAAATACCGTGATTCACTGTGGGGATTAGAGGAAATCAAGGGTGTATTCAAATTCCAATTCCTGTCACTTTTGTTTACGTCAAAGTAAAATCCAAACTAAAATAATACCCACGTGCAGAGACTAAATGTAAAGATTTGTGTTATAACTTCTCCAGTTTAAAGAACTATAATTATACATTAAGAAGCTGTTATATTCGATTCTGTTTGTATATTTGATTTGTGTGAGAACCAGCGGCGGAGACTGAAGTTCAGCACTTGCATTGAAAAGCACGGTCTCTGTCCTTGGTGCTGAAACCAATGGAGTTAGTCCACAGCGTTGGTTTGAAGTTAAAGGGCATGAAGAGAAACGCTTTTATAGATTATGTAGTTTGTTCAGGGATAATCTAATTCCACTAAAGTCTTATATAATGTATTGAATCGCAATGGGCAAATAAATCTTATTTAAAAACCTTAGAAGGTCATAAATAAAGTAATTTCCATATTCTATAGGAAAAGGTGCCAAAATTTTACAGAGTGTGTGAAACAGAACCTACATGTTTCTTTTACTGAAATAATTAAATAAACCACAGTGTGAGTGACCATCAAATAGACTTCAAGAAGTAAAGATGATTTTTTTCCCATAACTGGGACAATAAACAGATACATAAAACATTATATAATATTAATGTAAATATTACATTAAATCAGCCCAGTTTTTTTAATCAAATTCTATTATTTTATCATTCTGACATTTGTTATATTTATAAGACAAATATTTGTGTACTCGATTTGATGTGAGTTACATTTTAAAATAAAGCTTATTGGCTTTAGCATGAATTTAATACCATTTCTGTTTTATATTTTTATAACATGTGAAATTGTCTATTTTTTATTATAACGTAGCATAAAATAAATAGGTGCTGTACAATTTACAGTAGGCCTACATCTGTTGCACTGTACGAAAGAAAGAAAGAAAGAAAGAAAGAAAGAAAGAAAGAAAGAAAGAAAGAAAGAAAGAAAGAAAGAAAGAAAGAAAAAAAGAAAGAAAGAAAAAAGAAAGAAAGAAAGAAAGAAAGAAAGAAAGAAAGAAAGAAAGAAAGAAAGAAAGAAAGAAAGAAAGAAAGAAAGAAAGAAAGACGAAGAAAGTTAGCAACTATATTTATTTAAAGTTATACTGAACTTTGTTGGATTTATTTTGTCTATCAATAATAATCTAAATCATAACAATGTAACTCGATATTACCATCATATTAAATTCAAAAGATAAGACTTTGAAAAATAAAACATATACAAAAATGTATGTTATTTTTGACGGTGGATAAAAAAAGAATCTCTCATCCATGTAAATGTAAATCCTACAAAATAATCCCAGTAGAAGTTGTCTGTCTGCCTTCAGAGCAGGTTTGTACAAAAGTAAACGACTAGAAGTGATGAATAAAAGTTGTAGGTTTCCAAGAATTTGTTGGCTCGCTATTGTGTCGAGCTGCAAAGGCCTGATTAATTAATTTCACACTCTAGCTCCAGAGAAGTTTTTCCCACAAACAAGTGAGAGAGAGAGAGAGAGAAAGAGGGTGAGAGAGAAAAAAAACGCCCAAAGAAAGAAAGAAAGAAAGAAAGAAAGAAAAGAAAAAAAGTCAACATCAAGTTCAACAACGTGCTGGTGCTCATTAGCATCACAATGGTGTCTGGGAGCACACAGGTCTTTTTAACAAGAGGCTCTGGCGTCAAGTCCCTCCACCTCCCAGCCGAGGGGAGATTTTCCCAGGCTCTGCTGACAATCACACAACTGTTTGCTCTCTAAACGCAGCTCTGGGGCCACTCAGCCCGCCTCGCCTCCCTCAATGGACGCTCCGGAGTGGGATGGAGCAGCCTTCTGCCACTCAGCCACTCTCTCACTGCGAGTTCCTATTTTACTGTAACCATTATGTCAGCTTTAATGGAAATGTATATTATTCTCTTAACAATACCATTATTTTATATTATATTGTATTATATTATATTATATTATATTATGTTTGGAAATATGCTCTTACAGCTGCTTCACACTTCTCATAGCCTTAAGGTTAAGGTTCAAAACAAAACCAAACAAAACAAAACATTAAATTGATAATACAAATAAAAACACATACTTACGGGTCATAAACTTCGAGTAAATCCCACATCTCCAGTTCAAGTCCACTCAGTATTTTTACGCAACTTTCTACCAATCAAAAAAAGCCCAAAGTCCTGGGAGGAAGCCAGCAGGCGAGTCACGCCAAGTCTTATTTCAGTCTGAGAGTAAAAACTATAGCGTTCTCTCTGATCCATGTGTGTTTTTTTAAAAACACTGCTGTTACTCCTGCTCTACTGACCAAAAAACAGGCCGAGGCCGAGGAGAGACCGCTGCCAGCTTCCAGCTTCCTCACACCTCCACAGCAGCGAGGATGACAGTGTGCGCCGAGCTGCTGCGTCGCAGGTCCCCTGCCCTCTCTCTCTCTCTCTCTCTCTCTCTCTCTCTCTCTCTCTCTCTCTCTCTCTCTCTCTCTCTCTCTCTCTCTCTCTCTCTCTCTCTCTCTATCTCTCTCTCTCTGCTCGCTCTCTCTCTGTCTCTCTTCTCTCTGTCTCTCTCTCTCTCACACACACCCACACGTACGCTCTGTGGACGACGTGCACTGAAGCCCAAACATTCAACCATTGTGCACCGGTGTCTATTGTTCGGTTTGAATGACGCGTCTCCCTCTTTTCCTCAGCATCTATTCTGTCAGCATCTGATGGAGATGGGTGGAGGGGGTTGCGCAGCCCGGTGTGGCTGAGAAAGGGTGGAGAGGAAGGCACCACCCAGCTCCTTTGGGAGACGGATGCAGCAGACCCCAAAACTTAGATTCACCACCAGGAAGCTCAAAGGCTCGACGCCATATGATGTCAGCGCGCGTCATGGCAGCGTGCTGCTCTGTGCCATAGAACAGATACCTTCACTCCTCATCCTCCGCATGCTCCATCGTCCCTCTGCCTCCCCACGGTCCTCTGCTTCACCGAGGCACCTGTGTGACCATCTCGCAGGAGGAGCCGGAGCCACACCGAGGAATGAGCCAGCACCGACTAGAGATTCAAATGTTGTAGTTTCCATTTGGCTCGACTGCAGGAGAGATGCGTAAAAGAGAGGCGGTTCAGGAGAGCTGGAGACGGTGTGAGAGGTGGAGACGGTGTGAGAGGTGGAGACGGTGTGAGAGAATCATCAGCGGTGTGCGAGGTGGTGCTGCCGCAGCATCCTCAGCGCGCGGGTCACGTTGTTTTACGTGTCGCTACGTCTCCTTCCTCCCTGTGCGTAACCGAGCGCACAGTGGACAGACGTGTGCCAGACATCCAACCTCAGTGCGGAGCTACACCCTCTGAATTCGCTCTGTAACATCAGAAATACAACGCGTGTGCGCACGGACGAGAGTCACCGGTGCGCGCCGCAAAACTGTCCCCGGTAATGAACGTGATTGCTTGCGTGCTGACGTCAGGCGCACGGGTAGGTTATTCCAGATATGTCATCCAATACGAGCGCTACATGCGGAGGCTCATCCAGAATGATGTGCACAGGCAGAACGGTCCATGGCAATATTATCATTAAGATTATTATTATACCTTTTAAGAAGAAATAAAATATGTCCCAACCCAATATGCTTTTTGAATCGCTTTATAAATTCCCAAATAAAATCGTGTGTGTGCTGAGTGATATAATTCATTTAATTTCAAGAATGGAACGTAACAGGAGAATTAAGAATAAAGGGTCACAGTTTGTCTTTTGGTTTGATATAATCTAAAGTGTTATTATTACTTACATTATATGTTCATATAGTTTCATCAATTATTAGTATTATACAGGCACACAGTGTGTGTTGGTGGATAATGTACAATCCAGTCTTCCGCACAGAATTAAATGAAGGCTACATTTTTACTATTCGGGAATTTGTGAAGAAAGTATTTCTACTTTCTATATTAAAAAAAGGATATTCTGCTGCATTTCTATAGCCCCACATGTGCCTCATATTCGCTATAAACTAGGGATAACCTAGCTCAGATATTATGTATTAAATTTGTCCTGCTGAGAGTCCTAAATTGTATAAATGAATTCTAGACGATCTCACTGGGCCTTCCTTACATGTGCTGATCATTCAAACAGCTCTGATTGCTTCCCTGAATTTACCTACAACGCATTTTACGAGGTTTTTAACACGAGGAATATCATGGGAGGTGACGACAGAGTATGTTGTATGATGTAGAAACTCAACGCGACAGAGGACAAACTGTAAAGAGCACCAGACACAGACTATTTCAGCCAAACAGCGACATCTATCGGCTGAAAGGCGGCGAGGGCACTCGGGCCTGTGCGAGGTGTGACGGCCTAAATCCTCAACACGAAACTAATTCGACTCTCAAACTCACTACGGCATAAAACTAATAACATCAATATGATATAAATACAACATGTATGATTTTACAGTAGAACATATTACGATCATTTGACTCTACAGATGTATAAACATGCATGTGATGCGTGAGGCCTTTTTTTCTTTTTAAAGTCAAACAGCTCTGCAGAAATGCTGATGAGATTTGAAAATACTAAGTTTAATAATGAGCCTATAATGATAATGGAGGTGTATAAAGATGAATATTTCATCTTGAGGCCCTTGTATGAATGAACGGTAGCGAACAACAGCTCGCTAGGCCCACGTGCCGCTGCAGAGGAGAAGGCGTCATTGTATCAATGTACAATTTTGCCGATAAACACGTGATTAGCCTAATAATAATAATGATTTGGTGAACCGTAAATAATAATGAATAAAACAGAAGTATTTCTTTATCCTACGACCAGTAAAATATATACATAGAAGTACGTGATTTAAAAAATATCACCAGTGGTAGTGTGGCACAGAATTCCATGAATAGACTTTGTAATGATAATATTATGGGATGTTTGGCTTTATAGAAATAAGGGAGGTAATATTGTGGCTTTTAAACCATGCGTGAGAGCATTTGTGATTATGAAGAGTAACACAGGAAGGGCTGAATAAATTCACAACAGGCTGCAAAAGTACAATAACGATTTACAGAAATTTCTGATTTGTAAAAATTGAAAACTGAAATTGCTCTATTTTATTAAGATTTGTTTGAATAATATCACCAGTATTTTAATTTGAGTTAATGAAGAAATCTGGACTATTATCTTCAAATAATTTTGGTTTATTTAAACCTCTTAATGAATATATGTACATTTCAGGGCAAAAGATAAATGCATAGCCTGATTACCTAAAGCGTATAGTGTTTAACTTCTCTAATTTAATTTAATACAAGTTGACTTTTGGGCAGCAAAAGACCAAGAAGTTTTTCATCTCTGATCTAAAATTTGTCGTTAATCACGTGGTTACACAAAGAGTGTGTTGAAATTACATTGTCCTGTGAACAATCTTTAAGAAATAAAGATTTGAGAAACATTATAGTGTTTAACTGCAATAAAACACTTCAACCAATTACACTGCATCAAACATAGCTCCTGGACATCTAGAGAACAAAGAGTACGAGGTTTGTTAAATGTGTTTCTGAAATTAATATAACAAGTCATTAAATTATTTAGTTAGATTTTTGTTTCTATAAAAATGACTTGGAACCATGTTCTCTCTCTGTTTAAAATTTAAAAAATACTTTCTAATTTATCTCAATATATTGGACGACTGATGAATTTGATACCACTCAGAAATGTGACTCTTTTACAAAATTTCGAAAATATTATTTCTAACGATTTTTTTTTTCAGTCTTAAAATGAAAAAAAAACTGTATCTGAAATGAAAATATTTTGATAAAACTAAATGGTGTGTTTCACTGCACACACACATGCCACAGTGGCAGACATGCACAAATCCAGCTTGTCCTCAATCAAATTGCCTCCACAATAAATCACTTAATTTGTGTCACATGTGTATGACTGTTGTGTGTCGTCACGCTGCCGAGCCATGTTCCCTTCAATTGTTAATAACTGTCCAATTCAAGTGGCCACTTCTGGGAATTGTAATGGCCGCTCTTCAAAGAGGCTTGACCTGATGCTTGGACATGAAGGGGTCAGAGGTCACGCATGAGGACCAACAGGGAGCAAATATTTGCCCTGCCCTCCGCCGTGCCCCCCCAACAGCACCTAAGTATCCTACTTCAGTTCATTCCAATAAATTCTGAGATCGTGGAGTGTTTTAAAATCTTAAAATAAATGAGTCCTCTAAACAAATTTTGGCAAAAACCAAAACTTTAAAATTGTGAGCACTTGCACATACTTACACATACAATTCCACAAATATGTATTATTTTAATTATTTTGAATTACACTATAAAAGTTAACACTTAAGATTAGTGCTATTTACTTATTTGCCGCTATCCAGTTGAATCAACTCATGTAATGCGACTTACTTGTTTGGCTAAAAGATGTATACAACTATTTTCACTTTGGTGGACTGGACTGTGTTCCTTGAGTCAATGAGAGCTTATATCCTTATATCTGTGGAAAATGTTTAACTCGTCTATTTAATCTTATAAATAGTCAGAAAAGAAAAGAGCGACATTTTTAAACATCTAGCAAAGCAGCATCTCTGAGCGCTCTGATCTGAAATGTTAATATCTTGTTGTATTCACACGATTGATAACATCATACATCTGTTATGAGTGAATGAATGAGAAGTCTGATTGGTTCTCAGTCCTGTAGAGTCATGTGCTGTATAGCTTTGCAGCAACTCACATATTGAGAAGAAAACATATTTGCCATTCTAGACAATTTACAAAACGGACAAATATTACAGTAACTTTAATATTTTCACATCATGTTACACCTCAATTTTTTTCTATTACAGCCCCAATTTTTTTAAAAGCGAATGCCGTGGAGTGATGCAGTTAGATTCCTGAACAGGTGAGGAATAAAACTCTAATATACACAAACTGTCGATTCGCTTAGCAGAAATCATCAACTGGTCGTATGTAAAGGTTTTTCTAGAGAACAACATGTTGGTGTATCAGGAAAACCTGGGATAGAATCACACTCCAGTCTCCAGAATCATAAGAGATGATCAGAGACCCTCCGCCGTGCAATAAATATCTAACTCATAGTTAAGAGCCTGCAGGTGGAGACAGGAGACAAGTGGCATCTCAATTACAACATCAACTATTATCCCATCCAGAAAACCAAAAAGGGCAGATAAAGAAACAATAGCAAAAATGGACTAAATCCATAAAATGATTCAAATAGATTAATCTCAGTTAGTCAAGAGCAGCTAAACAAACTTCCACTTTTCAATCAGAATAAAATAAACTTTAAAATTAAAATTCTATAACCACTTTTTATCACTGTTCCAACTACAAAACCTATCAACTTACATTACGGCAGCGTCCTCTGCTCCGTCCTGTGCTGAGCGAGTGAGAGATGTTGGTCCATTCCCCAGCATGTGAACACAGACTGGGTTTCCTCCTGCTTTCCTGGTTTAATTGGGAACAGGCTGAGGTTTATGCTAATGAGCGCTGACATCAGTCTTAACAGCCTCCTCTTGATAAAGGAGAGGAGCAAAGGGCCAAAGTCGCGCCTCTTTTCCCAGGCAATTCCATCGGTCAAGTTCAAGCTCAGCGCCGACGTGCACAATTGTCATTCAAAACTTAATAATGCACGGAGGGAAATTACTGGGGGGAGGAGAGAGGCCTGCAAACACATTTAGCTTCACATGTGAAACTCTTGGAACCAGTTGAATCAGTTTCAACATACGAGGCTGTATTCTATAAAGCAAGATGCCAGGATAAAGCCACAGTTGGACGCAGTTTCCCTTGTGTTTGGGATTTTCCATGAAAAAAATTCTGGAGGAAATCCGTTCACCAGCTTCCAGTTTTAATCCGATAAATGAACACAGAAATGTTTGAGTTCGTTCTAAAACGTGGTCAAAATATTTCTTACTTTTCTTCCTATCCCTTTTCAGGGTTTGAGAGTTTTGGTAAAAACTGGTGAAAGTGACAGTTGTGTTGCCTGTTAGTCTTAGAATGACATGATATGAGCATTGAGCACTAGAAAATGATGAGTTAAAGACATCGCTTTATATATATTTCCTTTAAATAAAAAGTCTGTAGCCTCGTATATAATGTTGTCTGGGACGGTGTCTTCTTTGAAGTCTCAGCTAAAAACCTGCTTTCTTTGGAAGGCATATTTTAGTATTTACTTTTATCATATTTAACATTATTTACTTCCTTCTATATTTTAACAAAGTTTTCCTGTTGTGTAGCACATTGTAACTTGTGTTAAGTTATTATTATTTTTATTATATCTGCACAGATCTAAACGAAGAATAAACAAGATTTATAAGGGTGTGAAATAAATGGGGAAGAGATTGTCTTATAGAGGCTGCCACTTGATGCTTCTGATTGTTGTTGATATTTAGTGTAAATGTAAATTTTTGCAAACATAGTTTCAATAGCCATAAAAAGATTAGAGAACATTTCTTAAAATATATCCTTTTAAGTGCCAAATTACTCTTATATCCTTATGTATATCTGCCTATCTGCATGTGTGAATGTACATCTACCATCTGTGCAGGCTGGCCAGTGGATCACCCGTGGGATCGTACCAGGAGCACAAACACCACGTTTGTGTAATTACTGTGTAAGTGAGCAATCATTCGTGTCATCGTGATCCAGAATCTGTGTGAGGACGAGACAAAGTAGCAGCTTAACAAGTTACAGCAGAATCAGGCCGAACTAATGCTCCATGTGTTTAAATAGGATCCGGGAGTAAGCTCACAGACCGAACGTCGGAACCAGTGGGAACTGTGGCTGCGTTTGGCTGGTTTTGTGGTTGAGGCCAGCATGAAAGAAGAACTACAGCAGATGTTTCATTTATGTGTTTTGTTAAATCAAAGCTATGACACAAAGTCCGCCCGGGTCCACAAATCTTCTTAGATTCAATCAAGCTGCAACAAATATCACTCACTCATATCAGTTCCTAAAATGTGCCTGGATCTTTTCATAAGATCCATGCATTTCTGTGCTACCTGTTTGTTCCTGAGTGTTTTTGTTTATTTTTTCCTTTCTGTTTTTATTTCCAATGTATAAAAACATCTGTCCTGGATAATAATGTCATGTTCGAAGAAGTGACACCATGACGGGACAGAGGGCAATGGATGAGGGTAGAGCTAAAGATGTATATGGGTAGAGTTGGTTGAGTTTGAACATGTGCTTGGAGGAGAGTAAAGCTGAAGGGTGTTTGCAAATTTGGAGGAAAGACTTATATATAATATAATAAAATGTTGTCAAGACTTTAACTTGTATATGTTTAACTTGAGCCGATAAACATTAAGTTGACAAAAAAAAAAAAGATACATGAATTATTCCCTGAGAAAATTGATATAAAAAAATATTCCTCCAGTAGTTTTTGTGTAATCTTGTTCACAAACCAACAGACAGGGGTAAAAACATAACCTCCTTGGTGCAGGTAATGAAAAAGGCAGGTGCAGGATAGTCATACTGCTCTAGATTACAGTATCATTCTATTCTATCTTTGAATGGACTTTGACCTGGTGGTTATTGCCTTTTGTACAGTAGAAAAATTCAACCACAATGTGTTGAATATAATTGCAATGCCTAAAACACAATCAACAAGACACATACCAGGTAACGTGAGTGACACATGCTATTTGACGGAAGAGAATAACCACATTCATCTCCTGTACATCATGTCTGACATTCACAACCATGAGGTTTGATTTGATTGTGCAAAGACAGTAAAGATAATAAAGAGCGATCAGATGAAAAGATGGTGATTCACCACAGCATCGACTTTACAGGCTCTTCCCATCCAGTCCCTTCCCTGTGATATACAGTATGTCCATTTCTGGTAATTAACAGTCATGAGTCACTCGTCCTATAAATAAATCCCCTGTGACAAAGCAAATCTAACCCTCCATAGCTGGTTCCCACAGCTCCCCCCCCACACTGCAGAGGAGGCAGCATTTAGGAATGAGACAAAAAGGAAAAGAGCGGGGAAAATGAAAAAATGAAAAAAAACTTGGCGGTATGGGAGTTTCCTTTGACGGGGCACCATTGCAACATTTGCATATATTCAAATCGGGCAATGAATACCAGGCATAGGGCGGCAAACAAAGACAGGCCAATGGGAGGGCTGCGTCCCTGCTGCGGGCTCAGAAGCAGCCGCCAGTATCCCAGCAGCACCCTGGGAGGGAGACAGGGAAGTGGTGTGGGAACTGGGAGGCCCCCGAGCCGCGCAGAGGGAGGGGAGCCACTTGTATTCCGCGGTGAATTAGCATTTTATTTGTGTCCATTTTCATCAGTAATTTCTGCCACGCCACTTCAGCTACAGATGGCTAACATGGCAGAGGGATTAGCATTTGTGTAAAAGATGATAATGATGGAAGAGTTTTTCCACCCAGACAGAGACGTTTCTTCTCACAGTGTCAAAGGCGTTTTAGAGGTTGGGCAAATGTACATTTCAGAGTCTTTTGCTGTTTGTCTCTCTGGCTGATGTTGGCCTTTAAATAAAGTCCATGTTAGAGGATGCTATGGCAATGAGTAAAACAGAACGGATTTCTCTGTGCACGAAGAGGTCATTAAATGCTTGAATTCCACTTATCGTCCGTCCATGTAGAGTCAAATGTTTGTGTATTTCTCTTCAGCAGCACCGAGAGCAGGATAAACAAGCACCTTCGTTCCACCCTGAAAGGTAATATGCAAAAATAATGTATTAAAGCTACATCACTTCATTTCCCCTCAGACTTTCAGCCACTAATTGCCTCGGGGTAAATACCAGAGTTGCATCAACACACTCATAGTGATCAAACAACCACACAGAGTATTGATACGGAGCTAAACAACTCATTTTATGTTGTTGGTGTTTACAGATGCCGGCCCAGCGATGCGTACACATGCCCACCAGAGATGCTGCTGCCTCGGCGCACAAAGCTCTGTTTAATTAAACTCGCAGCTCTCACTGAAATGTCACGGCCGCCCGCGCAAATTCAGGGGGCAAAGGATCAGACACATCTTCGGCAGAAGGGGTGCCACCAATTAGCAGGGAAAAAATGGGAATTCAATCAAACCCGGGCAGACCACCCAAACAACATGGACGCACGCACATGCTAAACGCAGATTTGAATGCGGTGAATGGTTTTGGTAAGAGATCTTCGGAGAGCGTGCTGCTGGAAACCCTCGGCACTGTTGGAGGCACATGGGGCCTCCGCATTGTGCAGAGAATGAGCTGACATTATAATGCATGTACACAGTGTGCATGTGTTTGCGTGTGTGTGTGTGTGTGTGTGTGTGTGTGTGTGTGTGTGTGTGCGTGTGAGTGTGTGTGTGTGTGCGGACAATCATTCTCATTCTGATTGACCAAGCATACCACACACATGTAGGATGCACCGATGCACCCGGAGCTGTCGTCCTTCTCCCACATTACTCCCCAAACACCTCATGGCTTATTATAATCTGCGGCTAAGACATCATCTCAATGCATTTTAACAAATTACAAAGGTATCGCTTTGTTTTATACAGCACACGCTTTGCCAAACATGTTGTTGTTGTAAAGCTCTCTCCCACATTTGTATCCGTCTTAATAGAAAAATAATGCTTTAATACATTTTTACATCAAAATACTGCCCTCCTCTCCCTGGTGTCTGTGTGCCTTAATTCCTGAGTGGAGAGATGAGACTTTAAACCCAGCAATTTGCATAATGTTTGTTTTCATCCAATGAAATGTTAAGATACATGGTGGTGGGAGCATAAAACATGGAGATTATCATTAGCAGGGCGTTCAGGGGTGTTGAGAAAGAACAAGGAACTAAGTTGGATATAATCTTACATTTTAATTAGAGATGAGGAGCAGGGGGAGCAGACTTTTAAATTAAAACTGCTGAACTAGTTTCCTATTGGAGTTTGTATTCTTTTTCTATTTGAGCAGAATAGATATGCCTGACCTAAAAGACGAACATTTTTACCCCTGTCGACCTTCAAAAACAACTAAATGGGCCCATGAATGTCAGAATTGGACCGTAGAGCAATGGAGGAAGGTGGAATCATCTGATGGATCCAGGTTTTTCTTGACATCTTGTGCATGGCCGGCTCTGTGAGCGTTTTTTTACCTAGGAAATAGATGGCACCAGGATGGATTATGAGAGGAAAGCAAGGCATCGGAGGCAACCTGATGATGGGAGATGAAGAGATGAAACCTTTGGTCCTAGAGTTCATGTGGATGTTACTTTTACTCTTTCAGCAGGATATGGTGCACTGCAGCACTGCAAAAACTGTTCAGGAATAGTTCAAGGTGTTGACTTTGTCATCAAATTACCCAGATCTCAATCTGACCGAACTGGACATCCTACATTAAAAAATATAGAGACCTTTAAGTATTAGAACCTTAAGTCATTGTGCCACATCACAGGAAACCTTCGAGGTTTGGTGCAGTCTTACATCAGAGCTGATTTAACAGCACGAGGAAATCTACACAATATTACGCAGGCCGTTTAAATATGGCTGATGTATAACTGATCTACCTCAGATTTGTAAAATATTTGTGTCATTCTCTGTCCACAAAGAAGAGTTTTAAACCTTCACTCAAGAGCAAAAGTCAGTCTTTAAACTTAAAGACTAAAAGAAATAGTAATGTGATATTAATCATGATTATTATTGATACTGGCAGCCTACCAGCATTGCCGGATAGGAAGATCACATTAAAGCAAATTGAGGAAAATTATCGTAAGCAACAAGAGTAGGAATGGAATGCTCAACATCTATGTTTTGAAGTTGTGCCGAGATTCCAAAGCTCAGTTGTTTTGAAACACTGCTCCGAAATGTGGTTAAAAACCGTCATACGTGATCGTGAAGTGAGACTTCGGTGCATTCACACAGTACTCACGAGCGTGATTGGCTGGAAAGACGACAGATGAAAAGAGATGTTTAATGATCCATATTCTACTATCCAGATTACAACTATAATACCAAGTGTTACATTTTTAATAAATTATCTTACATCATGAACATTTTGGCATTATTGATTGTGTAACGCACAGAGGGTACAATTACTGTACAAATAAGAGAATTATCCCACATCTGGCACCACTGTAGCCTACGCTGATAGAAGCACAAAGGTGTTTGTAGCTGTAGTGGTGGAAAAGGGACTATAAGGTACTATAAGTTAGTTACCCTCCCACTGATATTCTTCCTTAACCAATCCTAATATTTCATCCAATCAAAGGAGGGAGCTGATGTTGGTGATGGTATCTCCAACATCAGCTCCAATAACTAATAACGTGCTTTGACTCATGCATCTTAGTCGGTAGCAATAGACCCTTCTCCCAGCAGCCATTTTGTGATAAGCAACTCCTGTGTTTACTGACTATTTCATGTCGAAATGACTGTTGTGAAAAAGGTGTATAGTAACAAAAGCCAAATGTAATATATATCCTCCTTATTTTAAAAAAAGGGAAAGTACTGTAAGTAAAAGTTAAGTTACAATTGCAATTACAACTGAAAATTCCAAAAGTATTATTTATAATATTCTTACTGAGCTTGAGTTCTCAATCAGATCAATGTAATGTTAGTATAACTCTCACAGTAAACCCCAGGACACACAGATCCACAAAATCTAAGCACAGAACTTTAGTAACGTGTCTACTTCCTGACCTCCCACCTCCGGGTTGTACTCCAGGAGTTATTTATAGACTATGGTTTCAGATGACGTTTTTTTCTTTTACAAAGCTCAGAATTCACAGAGCTTTTCCCGGAGCCCCTGAACGCAGCGCGTGACTCCGGTAGTACATCCGGGACACCGCTCCGCTTCACATGTGTGTTGGTGCAGCTGTCAGCTGGAGAAGAGGAGCTGCTGAGCTCAGGTCGGTTTGGAACGCGTCTCTCCGCAGAGAAAATGGTAAAACCACAGCCTGCTACACCCACATGCTGTCCTCAGTGTTAACACTCTGCTGTTTAATCCACCAACGAGCTCGTTTAGCTCGTTTAGCCCGTGTGGCTAACCCCAGTCAGAGCTGGATGCTAATGCTAGGTGGCTAGCTCACGCCTGCAGCAGTGACAGGTGGTGAAGTTTAGCTTCAACACATTCTCTATTCAAGGTTGTTCAACGTGTTAGCTCACCCTCGTTAGCTTTTAACCCCTTTCATTTAAACGAGTGCATTGTAAAAAGTGAGTTAGCCTAGCTTAAATGTAGCTAAATCCACGTCCTGCTGGAACTTTCTTGTGTCTTGTGCTGAGTCGACACATTATAGTGTCACGATGACAGACTGCCACAGTTGTAGACAAGGCTGTCCTGCTGGGTGATGCATTACTTACTGACACACACACACACACACACACACACACACACACACACACACACACACACACACAGAGACACACACAGAGACACACACAGAGACAGATGGAGCTTCTCATGTTCGGTGTTCCCTGTGACAGGCTCTGGTGGGGATCCAGCTCGTGGTCAGCTTGCTGGCTGCCAGCATCATGCAGAAGATGGCTCCACACTGCTCTTTTGCACGTTGGCTCCTCTGCAACGGCAGGTACTGTCACTCTTATAATCTGATTTATGCACTTTGTATACACGTTGTGTGCTGCCGTGCCCTGTTTATTTACATGTGGTTGCTTTTTTTTCTCTTCCAGTTTGTTCCGGTTCAAACACCCTTCAGAGGGACTGCTGTGCGCGCTGGCCGGAAAGCAGATGCCCAAACCGAACAAGAGAGACAGGTGGGAGTTGGGGCAAAGTCACATTAATGCAACACCTCGTTCAGACCTGGTATTTATATCCATCCTGAAAGATCTGCTCTCAAACAGCCTGCGCCAAGTCTATATGTGAACAAACACAAATGCGACCTCAATTCATATTGAGATCTGATCACTCAATCATCACTCAAGGTGGTCTGGGATGTGGCCACTTTCTTTAGATGTGTGAACACGCATGTCCTGGTTCCGGCTTTCTTAGCCCACCTCCTCTGACCTGCTACAGTTTCTCTATGAATCAAACTTATTTTTTGCTCCTTTCAGTGTCCTTAAATCAATTTTAATTTGAGGCCACCACCACGAGGTCAACACTGACCACCAAGTAATGATTTCTTTATTTTATTTACAAAAAAGTAATATCTACCTCTCCACTGTAGCAGAGGATGCGCTCTGCATTGATTCATTAGCCCTTCCTCGGCTCTTTGAAGTAAATGTGCATAGTTGTACTTCACTGTCACTTAACCTCTGAGCTAAATGCCCACTCCAGTCATACTTGCGAGTTTCTCTCTCAGTTTTTATTCCTCATAAAACTCCATAACAAATGTGTATTTGTTTCTAACGCGACCACATGTTCTCTCTGTGTTACTTCCAGACGGCAGAATGGAGAAAGCAAGCCTCTCACTGTGCCCAAAGACATTGACCTTCACCTGGAAAAAGCTCCAGTAAACGTCATTGATGCTCTTGGTAAATCAAACACTGCTCCGTCCACACTATAGTGACATTGTGCAAGTACAAACACTGCTTAGGCTCAGGTGTAGGCTCACAAGCAACCCAATATACATTTAAAATATTCAAATTTGTATGATCCCTCCATTAAAGCAATGAATGAAATCTAATTTATATCAACACCTAGAGCCCAAAGAAGAATACTAATGTTGTTTCTGTCCTTGTTTCTACTCTCAGTGCTGCGCTTCTTCCTGGAATATCAGTGGCTGGTAGATTTTGCCGTCTATGCGATGGGGGTCTTCCTGTTCACCGAGTGTTATTACAATGTGGTGGATGCCAGCAAAGAGGTCAATGTTGGAGCCCTCTGGTGTGTCCTGACTGTTGTCTTCAGTGTGTATCCTTCCAATGCGAAGCAATCTCAAATCGCAAGGTTAACAGACACATTTTAAAACGTCCAGACTGAGAACGTACCAATCTTATTTCAAAGCTACAGTCTCATACTTCTTCCATGATCAAATGGCAAAGATGATGAATGATCTAGTCACATTTGCAATATGTCTAGATTTTTGTATTAAGTTTTAAGTTAGCATGTTCTCCCTGTGTCCAGAAACTCAAGCTCCCACCAACAGTCTGAATCCAATGTCAGCTGGGATCTGCTCCTCACTATCTGTCCTTACCATGGTTTGTCCTTAATGTGCAACACTCAGAAAGACCCTTCACACTATGATGAGTCACTATTTCCGCTCTGAAGAAGGCGGCGAGCGATCAGTGTGCCTGGCCTTTGGGTTTCTGTCTCTGCTCGTGGCCATGCTGGTGCTGGTGGTCAGAGAGGATTACCTGGAGTTCGGCCTGGAGTCGGGCTTTTCCAACCTCTTTGACAACTTGGAAGTCTTCGCCAAACAGCAGGGCTACGCTGACTGGTCGTAAGTGAAAAATCCAACCAGTGACTGAAACGCTGCTTTGTACAGCTGAATATGCGACACACCACTTTAGCTTAGCTCAATGCTTGGGGCAGTGACAGACTGTAATTGATGTATCTCTGTGTTAGCTAACTGTTTGTTGTTGTTTTGACACCAGGATCCCAGTGACGAAGCTGACGGTGAAGCTGGGTCTCGCCGCTGTCTGTGCTTACATCGGTGCCCTGCTGGCTTTCCCCGGACTGCGAATGGCTCAGACTCATCTGGACGCTGTACAGTTGAACTCCGGCCGACCATTCATCCAGTAGGACACCACAAATTCACACTGCAGAAAACTGTTCTCCATGCCTTTTTATAGACATAAAAAAAATACATTAGCCGTATTCAGCTCTCTAAGGGTGTCCCTTATATTTCCCACAGGATTCTACTGCAGATAAGTTTCCTGTCTCCTGTCATCGTGTTGATTCTGTGGGTGAAACCCATTGCAAGAGACTTTCTGGCCAACGCACCCATGGGGAAGACCTCTATCACAATGTGAGTGCAGATATACATGTGCTTATTTTACCCACAGCAAGCATCATCAATTCTCTAAACTAAAACAGCTATCAAGAAATGCAAGGTTACACCCAAACGTGTTTAGTGGGGATCGGGCCTACGCTTACCTGTGTTGCTCTGATCCTCTCCTGCAGAGTTCCCAGTGAACTGTTCGACAGCGTGCGTCTGTGGATCATCGTGGGGCTGTGTGTGCTGCGCTTAGCACTGACTCGCTACCACCTGCAGGCCTACCTCAACCTGGCTCAGAAGTGGGTGGAGCAGATGAAGAAGGAAGCGGGGCGCATCGCTGCCATTGACATTCAGAAGAAGGTCAGACCCAATATTTATGTTTTATATAATAAATGAGCCGTAAACACCTGAATTTCAACAATGGAGAGTTGACCTTTCGGTTTACTTCTGAGTTCAGATTTTTCAAACTCTGTAACTTCCTGTAATGATTCAAGTTAACATGTTGTTTTTCAGGTTACACGTGTGTTTTGCTATCTGACTGTCATCACTCTCCAGTATCTGGTTCCTATTTTTCTCATCCTGTTTTCAGCACTGTCACTCAAGGCACTAGGTAAGTGTAAGGCCCACACAACCATCACCACAACCACTGTATTAATCTAAGATCCTCTGTTTGTTGAATATGAAGCTAGGAGCCGACTAGCTTAGATAGCTGAAATGGCTTCTGCTTCAGAGCAAATCTAGTCTCTAGTAACTGATCTTTTATGACCTCTACAGGGGACTTCTCTTGGGGAGCGGGTGCAGAAGACACCCCCGGGGTCACACCGGCTCTGCTGATACCCACAGCGGCACCTGTGCTCCCTGGCAGTCTTGATGAAGATGATGATGGGGTAGATGACATGGATGAAGACGTCCAGGCCACAGTAGCTCACCTGTCGGCGTCCTTCACAGCGCTGCGGTCTGTCCTCACTCCACTTTTCTTCCGAGGCTTCTTCGCCTTCCTCACCTGGTGGGTGGCGGCCTGTCAGGTCATCAGCTCTCTGTTTGGCATCTACTTCCACCAGTACCTCATGCAGAGCTAAGCCAGCAGGTCAGAGCGCCATGCTGCTGTATCTGCAATGCAACCATAGCCCTCAGCTATGTTGTACTGTTGCATTGTATTGATGCTGCAGAGGTTGGACATTTCATTAAAACACACAACTAGAGACAGAATGCTCCAGGTTTTTGGATGAAAGAAGAACTGATCAAGGTTTGTTGAGGGAAAAAAGACGGGAGTGGGCACTGTCTGCCGCAAATGACTTTCAATATCCAGCATAGTACTGGTATCAATAACACCAATATACAGACAGAACTGGAGCCTGTATCAGGAAGCAGGTTAACTTAGTCTGGCTTTCTTTTGGTTTCCTTGCTTGACTCTGTCTGAACAAAAGTGTCACGGAGCTGGATAACAACTGGCTCACTTCCCTGAGTTGACTGATCCACCATGAGCATGTTCATACAATTTACAGCTGTGGGAAAACAAGACTATTGCAGTAGAACTACATAATGCTCAGTGAAGTGAAATATAAACAGCAAAAATCTGAGAATACTTGTGGCTGATTTAGAAAACTCTCCAACTATTCCACTGGACTGTAGAAAACTAGAGTCCTCTGGAATCCCACCAGCAGGTGATGTCTGGCAAGATGTTGACACTCTGACCCATGCGCACTCAGCAGTCATTATTATATTATTACATGAGTACTTAGTACTTGACCTTCATTTCATTATCAACTAAACGTGTGTAATGCTTTGTCCACACACACTATTTTCTGAACCACACTACATACACACAAGACAATACCAGCCACGCCACATTTTAGCTCCTGAGATCTCCCAGTTTTCCCAGTGGCAGCATAGGTTGTCATGGAGATCCATTCCAGTTAAAAGATATCAAGAAATTTGGAGTAAAAGTAATAGTTCACAGAAAAATGTATCTCATTCATTATCTTCTCACCACTTTGTCGATGGAGCGAAGGTTGAAGTGTTTGAGTCCACAAAACACTTAAGAGTGTAAGAGGTTAACTTTGTTTCAGCAGAATCCAGCACAATAGAAGTCAATGGTGAGTCCTTCTTCAGCCATATTAAAAACAGAAAATACAAAACGTGTTGCCTCCTTACTGCTTGTGTGGTGTCATCCAAGTGTCAGAAGCTCCGACGTTCATATTCGACGAGGCCATTAAAATCATGTTTTAAGCATTAAAGTCCCAGGAAGTGGCTAAGCTAGCAGCCAGAGCAACACGATGGTGCATCCGAGGGTCCGTGATTGCACTTCGTAGGAAGATATCGACACGGGCGGAATGTTGTGTTTTTTCTGTTTTGTTAAGTCTGAAGAAAGACTCACCATTGTCTTCAATTGTATTGTATCTGCTGCAACAAAGTTTAGCCCTGAGACTCCAGAAGTGTTTTGTGGACTCAAACACTTCACCCACCCCTCCATCAGAATAGTGGTGATTAGATAAAGAGTGAATTTTCATTTTTCTGTGAACTATCCATTTAAACCCTAAAACAGCCGACTATCCCTCTTATCTTACCTTGTGATCATCTTCCACTTCCTTCAATAAAACATTTTCTGCAATTTATCAGACATATCCATGCCAGTGTTCCCCACATTGTTCTTACGAGAACATTAAATGCTGCATTTTAGATATTTAATATTACCAGGTCGAGCGTTAGTGTTTGTCCCAGTGTAGAGAAGACACTTTATTTTTATTTTATCTTAAAGGGATGCTTTGTCTCCTTTTAAGGAACCGATTCAAGAGTGCTGAATGTTCTTTTTTTTTAATTATCTTTTTCTGCTTTTACTGTTTTAGCTGTGACGAAGTAGTTAATCTCAGATCCAGCCTATTGAATTAAACACCGCTGAACATGCGTCAGTGAAAACTGAACTTGAACGGTTGCTTTTCTATAACAAGTCTCCTTTTGATATCCTAAGTGCCTGGGAGTTGAGGGATTTTGAGTCGTCTTCGAAAATCTCCTTCCTCCATGTTGATATATATGGGAATGAATACAATCCTTTGATGGATGAAATTTAACACTCCAGACCCATTTGTTTTAATTCTCATTTTTTAAACAATGTTCACTGGCAAAATTTGTAGTTGCAGTGACTTCATTAGCTGAATTTACTTTGAGTTTGTATTGCCAATCAGTCGTGTACATGTAGCATTCAATCTAAGTTAGTTTGCATTAATGTGTTGTATTTATTTATTTATGATACATTAACTTCTGTTGTTTAGAAAAGATACAGATGTTTGAACTCTTTTGTTTGTGGCACGTTTTTGGTTTTGTGTGTTTTTGTTGTAGGTAGCATATTTGAATTGAGCGCTCTGAAATCATCATACTGTGAAGGTCAAAGGAAAAAGTTGCTTCTTTTTTTTAAATATTTTTCTGAATGCATGGTGTGCAAACGTGTGGCTGTAACCTGAACAATTTAAGTTGTTTGTATGGCTTAATAAAAAAACATGATGAAATAAGTCTGATCGTCCCCCTTAAATCTATCTTCTGCTGAGGAGCGTGGGAGATATCGCCGATTAAACATTTCCTTTTCAGGATCGTGGCTGCGATTTGACAAAAGACATCACGCATGACAATGGAGTGTCTCGCCGCCGTGCCGGTTTCTGACCTCTGACCCCAACCTCCTAAAAAGATCATTCTTTAATCACTGTTAATTACTATGAACCCGGTTCCCCCTGACGGCTCCGTGAAGAAATATGATCCAACAGCCAATACGAACAGTTACATTTTCTGAATGTCTTTTCACACAGATTGCATCCAAATGCTTCCCCCTCTTTTCAGTGCAGCCTAAAATCATCCAAACTCAGTTTAAAAGCTTTATGACATCATCAAAACATTTAAATTTACACGCCGGCCTTGTGACCACAGTCTAGGAACGTGACCTTTCTCCAGAGCGACACCGGAGACGTTCCTTTGTCTGAACGCTGACATGATTTATGGTTGATATCATATGACTTCCACGTCCAATCAGAAGGGTCTCTCCAACTTTGGGCAGGCAGGGGCGGCCACCTCGCTGGTTTATGCTTTAATGCACGAGGATCGCAAAGACAAATAAGAGGAGAAATTTGGGAGGGCACCAGTTACAAACATTTACACCTTGTATATCTTACGATGGTTGACTGAAATAAAGGATTTTTGATGCCTGTCTTGGTTCTCATCTCATTTCGGATTTATTTGTGGTGTTTCCTGGTACTGCAGCAAATGACATGTCATGTTCCAAAGACATGAAATTTGGCTTAATTGAAGACTGTAAATTGACTTTAGGTGTGAAATTGACTGTGAGTGGTTGTTGGTCTCTGTATGTTGGCCCTGTGACACACTGGCAACCTGTCCAGGGTGTACTCCACTTCTCGGCCCATGTCACCTGGGAATAGCTGCAGTTGGCCAAATGAACTGAAAGGTGATAAGGTTGTCATATCTTTAAAATCACATTTATTATGTGCAAGTGTTGGAGGCCAAGTCAGGGAGCCCTGGCTGGCTGTGGTTGCCATAGAAACCTGTGTGTGTGTGTTTACAGGACCCAGACATGCCCCACAGACTGCGGCCTGGCCTCGTCTCGGGGGAGCAGCCCAGACATGACCCCGGTGAGAGCCTCTTTTCATTTAAGGGGGAGAGACGACAGAGACGGACCGTCCGGGGCTCCACTCTGCTTTTTAGTTGAAATGGAAAAGAAGCCAACTGCTCCGTAGGGGCGAGCGTAAGAAAATGTTCAGGCATAGTTACACAGTGAGACGACCAGCTTTAAGAAAGAAATGTGCTTCTTTTATTTTTATTAAGACATAAAGGTCTCCAGGCTTTAAAGTAACATCCGTGCTCCTCTCGTTATGTGGCTGCCTTTTGAGATGCCTGACAGGGGCCAGACACGATAATGAGGAAATGTGTGCACGTTCAAAAGACGGGAACCGAGGTGAATGAGACTAAACAAATGGACACATGAAAGCTTGATAGCTACACAACAGAAGGCATTTTATCTGTCTTTTGTACTGGATGTACATGAAGGAAAAAAACTGAATCCCAATTTTCACGTCCTTTGTAGCAGTAAAAAAAAAAAAAAAGACAGCCAAGCAAACATACAAATCAAACCATTTTTATTTAAACGAAATCACCACAAATGTCAAATAAAAAAAACTGTCTCTGTTCTGCTAGTGAAGCGTTCAGCGAATATGAAAACAAAATCCAAAACATCAGAATACTGATAAAATTGGTTTTTCATGCTGATAATAAAACCACATAACTGCATTTTGAAAAAGGAAAGAAAAGCGAACTCCACAGCAGCACTTGAACTTGAGGGCGTCCACCAGCCGCTTCACAGACTCTGCAGAGTGAACCACTACTAATCAATCACAGATATTCATTAGATAATTTATCACCAATAGTTAAGGCTGCTCTACAATTTAGAAGATGACCCCTTGTGGACAATAAGCGTAATTCCAATCCCAACTCTGTAAGTACTGCATATCGACCATTTGCGGGACAAAAGTTGAATATGCCAAAAGAAAAAAACACTCCGATATCCAGTGCACAAAAACACAGTGCAAAGTAAAGTTATATGTAAAAAAACAAACATAATTTGTGATTTTTTAAAGAAATATCCTCTGAATAATTGGACTGTTCATTACATAGCGTCTCATATATTTCTAAATATCAATACATACTAAGCTAAGCCCTTCAGAAAGAGGAATTGATTGTATTCTTATATTATTTAATAGACCTGCTATAGATAAATACATACATCTTTGGGTGTTGCGGTATTTGATTGTGATGCATGGGGACTGTATTCAAACACTTTGGTCTTTATTTAAAGCAGATTGTCGTAAATCTTAGCATTGAATTATATATTATATTATTAGATTTAAAGGATGAAACTATAATTATTTGTAAGAATAATATAAACTGTAATTTAGCTCATCCACCACTATAGTCTTACACACAAACATGGAAAGAAATTATATCTTAAACTTTGTTTTAAGGAAACAATCAAATTCCTGAGATCCACTGATGCCCAGATTTTTAAAGGGTCAGTTCACTTTTTTTTTCCGAACACGTCGATGTGTACATTGATGCAGGTCACTTTAAATGTTCTTAATGTGACGCCACAGAAATTCATCAGTCCTCATTACCTCTGCTACAAGGAGGTCATGTTTTAATCTGTGTTTGTTTGTGTTACTTAGCAGCATTAGGCAAATGCTACTGGACCGAACTTGGTGGAAGGATGAGGTATGGGTCAGAGAAGAGCCCATTACGTTTTTATCTGGGTCGGGGGGGGGGGGGGGGGGGGGGCGGATCAAGCAAATTTTCTTTTTCACTTTCTTCAACATTATGAGAGAGGACGTTTTACCCCATTTTCATTGATTTCTCCAAAAACAATTAATGGATCTTGATGAGCAAAATGTGCAATTTATTTCAGCTCCAAATAAAAATCTAGATCTCGTGAATTTAGTAAGTGAGTTTTACTTTTGTATAAAATATATTAAATCTTTTGTGCAAAACTCTCTTTGTATTTGATTGTAAAGAACTTAATCTGGTGAGAGATATCAAATAAACTGAACCTCCCCTGTAACTAACACTGCCTATAGGGAAATTTAAAATGTAAAAATATCTAAATTGGTTTGAGTGGCCAATAGAGTCTCATACTAGCTGAATTTGAGACTGAATCATTGTGCTGAATGAACAGATTTTGTTATTTCTTAAATTAGAAATGTCTTCTAATGGGACCAATTACAGTGACTTAAACCTGAAAAATAATATGCTACTCTCCTTTAAGATGTTCAGACTCATTTCATCATTTCAAACAAGGGCCAAGGCTCCATTGATTTTTAATGTGTAACTTTTTTTTAGGTGGGGAGGCCATGTTGCTGGTTTGGGGCTAAAGGCTCAAACAGATTGTACTGTAGAGACATTACTTCTCCTGGCCGGTGTAAAGAGTCTTCTGCAGTTCCCATCTGCTTTTCATTGTAACATTTATACTAAGACAGTATAGAGCGTAATTTTACAGCTATTTACCAATTACCACGCCAAACCTCAAACACCGGAGGCTGCTTTTAAAGCCAAAAATGTACCTCGACACGTTTTGGAGAAATTCAGTTGGTCCCATTGTGCTGCTGTGACTAACTTCAATAAAGTCACAGAACAAGACAAACACGTTTCCGACTGTATTTTCTTTCGATTCACATTATCTCCTCACAGAAAACGTATATACTAACCAAACAAAAATCAAAATGTCTGTTTGTATCTGTCTCCTCACGGGATCAATCGAGTGATGCAGAGAAATAATTTGCCCAGGAGAGTCCAGCTCTGTGTGCTGAGACAAAGAAAGGTGTTCCTCTCTGGGATGATGGGGACGAATCAACCCCACCTCGACCTCTTGTGTGTGTGTGTGTGTGTGTGTGTGCATGCGTGTGCGTGTGTGCATGTGATTGGAGGACAGCTGTGTGAATGGGACATGTGGTGCTTACAGTAGACTGCAGCAGTCAGCTATCTCTGCCAGCCGTCACTCATCTCTAAATGCCTCAGCGGCTGCCCTCCTTCCTTCTCATCCTGTGGGAAGCCGGCTTTGGGATACTCCTTCGTCTCATTGGCCGCCCGGGTTTCTGGAGGGCTGAGGCAGGCTGAGCCCAGGTCGCTGATTGGAGAATGCTGTCTGAGGTGGTGCAGAGGAGGGGAGGGGGGCGAGGACCTGTGCTCCGGAGAGCTGCGCTCAGATTTGATGCTCAGGGTCAGGGAGGGCAGATGTGGGGAGGCTGAGGAGCAACACTGAGAAGGGAAGGAGCACCCCCCACTGGACATCCTGGAAACAGCAAGAGGAAAGACAAGAGAAGTGAAAAAGAGAAAAACTTTGAACAAATGTCACAGTTCTCCAAATATGCTCTATCTGTCAGGTGCAACTAGATTACAATTCGAAACTGTGCCGTTTGGAACTGACTTGCCAGTTGGACATTTCTAATTCTTATATATTAACACCAATAAATGATATAAAATCATTTATCATCAGGTGGTTTCCCAAATTCAATTGAAGAACAAACATGAACGTATGATTCAATAGAACCAAACTACCCTAAAATCCAGCGAACATAACTGTATCTGAGTTTGAAATTCTAAAATCCCACAAAAAAATACACACACACCAAAATGGTGGTTTACTAGAGTTTTTATATTTTTATATATATATATATATATATAAGTGTATATAAGAGTTTTATACATTATCAAATATACATTTTATAACTTTAATTAATTAATTTATGTAATTGCAGCTGAATATATTAAGACCTTTTTTAAATATATTTACTTTTTTTGTTCAGTTTATCATATTGTTTACATTCCAGTTATTGGCAATTGTGGTCGATCATTACTTGATTCTTTGAAGAATACACAAACTGTGAAAAAGCTATCATTTTGAGATATGTAGCAAATGTTACGTGGTCAGTGCTGTTTTGATACTAATGAAGATCTTATAGGTCAAAATGTTGAACAGCAACAGTGAATAAGAAAACATTCTATATTCTATAATTGACCCCCCCCCCCAGCAGCCCCACATTACATGTTGATATACTGACCCGGGACTTATATGGTGCTCCTGAGGCAGCTGAACTGTTTGCCAGGGGTTCACTGCTCCTCGCTGTAGACTAACAGAGTGATAAAAACCAGGTTGGCTGTACTCTGGAAACAGAGGAAGGACGACAGGAATATAAATTATAGTATTTAAAAAAGGGAAAAAAATACATTTTTAGTATATATTCATATATATATATATGTATGTATTTCACAAACCAGCCTCCTCAAATAAATGGATATAAAAGATTCACCTAAAATAAATGTTTAAAAAAATACCAATACTACTCTCAAGTCTGTACTATACTGTAAATATAAAGCTGGTATCATCAGCCAATTAGATGATCCTAGTTTAACATAGCCTACAGTTCGCCTGGATGGCTGGATATAAGTTTTTTCTTATTGTGCTTTACGGGTGGATTTAGTTTCCTTTGCACAGAGCTGAAATCTCCTTGTTTCCAATCTTTATGCTAACCTACGCTAACTGGCTGCCGGCAGCAGCTTCAGTTTTACCACACAGACAGGAGGGTGATATCAATCTTTTGCTCTAAATTTGTAATTGTTCCCGAGACAGATTCTTAAAATGTCAAACAACTCCTTCACAGTTTATTTTCATTTGAGGAAGTACCAGGGGGGGTTCCAGGGGAGGGAAGGCTGTAGCCTCCCAAGCTGTGGCCCAACTTGCCCATGGCCATCATGGAGCTCCCAGTGTGCAGACCCTGGTACAGGAGACCCCTCTGATGGACAGGCAAAGAGAAACCGTCAAACTGGTCACACATCACTGTATACACTGCAGACTGTATAAAACATCTGAATATTACAACTATGAAAAGTGTGAGTGAGTGAGAAAAAACTGCGAAACTGCTCGTCAATCAGGGTGTGTTGGTTCAGGAGCACTGCCGCGTACAGAATGTGTCAGATGTCCCTGACACCTATTAGTTCACACTGAATCATAACAGCCACTTACAGCAGAGTTGTGGTTAACACGTGTGGCGCCCATGGCCTGATTAGCAGCGTCCCCCCGCAGGTTCTCGCCGCCCAGGTTCAGAGACGGAGGACTCTTCATGTCCAGAGCTCGGTTCAGGTTGCCGTGGGACAACACGGAGTAGCCAATACCTACCCAGAGAAAGAGAAATATAAAAAAAATGAGCAGGAAGTGAAAAGAGATGTGAGCTTGTTTCGCTCAGAGAGGAATAATTTACTTTTCTGTTTTACACTTTCTTCACCTTCCCTCTGTGAAAATAAACTTCCTCTATAAAGCTGATACGAGATCTTTAAAGGACAAAGGGCCGCCATCACTTATAAGTTCACGATCAAATTTGGAATATTGTGTTATGCACTGCTTGAAAATGCCAGAAACCATCTTGAATTTATCGTAAACAGTGTAAACTATTGGAAACATATTATTCATATATTTGAAATCATCGATTGTCAATAACATCATAGTTTGTTTGAATAGTTGGACACAGAAGAAGAGTCTGACATGACAGGTGTGACACGTTCTGTACAGAAACCACAAAACGGGTTACAGCCGCTGTTACAGTGGTGAAGGGCCAGTTTCACTAAACACACCATGTGTGGATTAGTGTACGCACACATTCACATTCTCACACACACACAAACACACACACACACACACACACCCACACACACAACACTTCCTGTGAGTTCACAGCCAGCTGCACGAGTTTGGCAGTACATGTGAATTTTATAGCAAGATTATTAAGCAGGAAGGCCACAAGAGCGTGGATGGATTTTCACACTGAGCTATTTTAGGGTCGAAAAATGGTCCCTGCTCAATATTTCAAACACACGGTACCAATTTGGAATATTCATTTGTAAGAAGAACAACTATGAGTTGCTAATTCCCTTAATGTCATTGAATTAAAAAGAGCAATTTTCCATTCAGCCCAGTATTGATTTAATGTGAGCAATTACTTTGTCATTGTCATATTTATGTTAATTTCCTTTTGCAATGAAACAGTTTTATTGACCCAGAGTCGCTAAGATGTTAAAAATTGGTATTATGCAAGAGTATAAAACAACATTTAAACACTGAATGAATTCATTTATAAATGTTGTGTTGAGTCTTTGTTAGAGACATGGCTGTTTATGACACTGACATGACTGAGGGTTCATGGACCACAAAGAATATGTGTCAGCTACAACTTACTCTCACGTCAGTAGATATATTTCTACATGGAAAAGTGAAATACATCCCTTTTAATTCACGTTTGTATATATCATTGTCATTTCCACCAGCAGCCTGCTACGATTAAAGACTGATGCAGACGTGTAAAAGGTCAAAGTCCAGCCAAGAGAACAACATTAGGTTGTTTTCTATAGCCACAAATGCAGAACACAAGATGAATAGTAACTGTATCCATTGAGCCATTGAGACTTAACGGCTCAATACTGAAGCAGCTCGGGCAGCTCTTTCTATCCACAAGGATATGAGTAACAAGCCAGTGGGAAGAAGTAACCAGTTACTGGGGTGCAGGGGCTGTAAAAGCCCCCATTCGGTGCCTCTGGTATGATTTAATACCGCTGTTCCTTCATATACACTGAACTTAATTACATATTATATAATTAAGAATAAGCATTCTCTGCAGGCGGGCCAGAGAAAACATCCAAAGGGCTGTTTCACGGGCCACTAGTTGATTGGCCATATACAGCGATACCATCTCTTCAGCATCAACATGCTTTTGCACATATTCCTGCACGTTCTGCAAATACTGCACTCTATTAATGAAATGATTCCCAGTGTTTCTCAGGATCAGTTGTGCTCACCAGAGTGTGGAGACATGAACGCGGTGTGAGCGTGTGATGCAGCAGGGCTGGCAGAGCCGGGTCTGGAGCCGGCAGATTTATATCCAGGGGGTCTGTGGGACGCCGCGCCGGCTGCAGAGCAGTTGGGGAAGCCGTTCTCACAGCCTGCAGACACCAGGAACTGGGCCTCGGGTGAGAGCAGGGAAGGAGCCTGGAGTCAAAGGAAAACAACAGCAGAGCAGCATGAGAGTCGTGAGCAAGTCAGGTTACGTTTATGGAGAAAAAGTGTCTGAACAACTGAAATAATCAGGACATTAGTTAAGGCTTAAGTTTGAACTTAGTTCAACTTAGTGTTCTGAACGCTGTGAATGCGTAGAAGTGTGTGTGGACTGACGTAGAAGCGCTGGCGTGCCACAGAGAGATCCATGCCCTCGCTGAGAGGATATTTGTCTGCAGCCACCTGCGCGCTCTCCTCAGGGTCGATCTCTGCGTTGTCGAGGCCGAGGCCCTTCCTGCGCAGAGTCTGATGCAGAACAGAAAGTGCACGTTGGAAAACAGATGCACAGCGAAAGCAGGAAGGTTCAGAAAAGTAAGACTGAGATATTAGGGTTTTATTCCAAAATATAAGACTATATAGATTCAATTTTGGGAAGTTGGAAATTGATTTCATGCCTATGCTTCCTTTTAGAAAATCCATAATGTTAATAGTTTACTTCACCACTACATCCTGCTTTATTTCCTTTAATAGCAGCCTGTACAGTACCTCCAGTATGTCTGTGTTGGTGCGGCTCTCGTGCGGCTCGCTGTACTCCGTGTACTTGAGCAGCACCTTGTCCATGTCGGTGCTGGCGTACTGGAACAGGCGGTTGGTGCTGTTGAAGATGATGAGGGCGATCTCACAGTCACACAGCACGCTCAGCTCGTACGCCTTCTTCATCAGACCGAACTTACGCTTGGTGAAGGTCACCTGTCACACGAAAAAAAAACAGAGGATTGAGTTTTCCCTTTAACTTTAGCTGATTACTGCTAAAGTCTGATGTCAGGTTTAGGAAAAGACAAATAATTTTTTCCTCATTAATGCTGTATGATTAGGTGTACTGGGATGATTTGAATCCAAATTGTGTTGTGGAAGAATTTACAGAAGCAAAAATATTATTATCTTGAGTATAAAAAATAAAATCAGATACATATATATTTATAGATAAAAATTGACAATGTTTACTAAGATGACGTTTTCAAACTATTATCACAGTTACATTTAATTGAGAGTTTATATTTATAGTTTAACCGTTACTGTTATCATAAATGACTTTAAATAAAAAGACCAAACTAATACATTTTGAATTAAGAAAATGTATATATTTTTTGTAAAATGTAAACATAAATGCAAACCAGTTTTGATAGCTAAGCATATTGGCAAACATGAACGAAAATATCCACAAGTGTGTCAAAAGCTCATTTCAACTGATTATTATCAGCCAACTGATAAACTAGTCAGGCTCAATCTTGACCAAACATGGATCTGTTACTACCTCATAAACTTTACAACCAAACAAACTACAGATCAATGATTACAGATGTTTAAAAATACTGCTTAGGGTAAAATAAAATATGATGTTAATTTATATTATTATAAGAATTCTGCACGTAACACAAAAAAGCCTAACATTACATTCAAATACAAACAGTATTTTATATATATATATATATAAAGAGAGAGAGAAATTAAAATAAAAGTTTGTCCGTGAAAGTTTTACAGTATGAGCAGCAAACCACACAGTCTACCCTCAAACCCCTGATCCAGATAAGGGGAAACTCAGAAAACAAAATAAATAGACTCAACAAAGCTTATCACTAAGAAAACACATTCAGTCACAAATATCAGATACAAGAAACCATCTGTATTCGCCAGAACCCTGAATATGATTTAATACATATTTCTTGTTGTCTACACTGATCCCGATTTTTTTAATTTACAGCAGTGGGGTTGTTGTTTCACTTGTATCCTTTTGGGCAAAATACAGCTCCAACTTTCATAATGTAAGTTTAGCAGTCAAGTGAGAAAACAAGCTAAGTTAAAAAAAAGTTGTTTTACGATACCTCACATTCTAGATGCCATAATGTGATTTTTCTTCACACAGTTTAACTGTATCGTTCCATCCACAGGAGCTATGTCTCAGCTTCACAATGCAGAAAACCAACTCTATCTATTTACATCTGCAGCGTGATCCCTGCTCCACTGCACATTTCCACGAACAGTATGCTGCCGTTCTAACTAATACATGTCAGTACTTGCAGTATATCACTACACTACTCATACTGCCTAATCTTAAAATCTATAAAATGTCAGAACAGAACTGACAAAATCAATCAGGCAGTTTACAGTTCTCCAGAGCATGAGGCGATCTTCCAATGTCTTGTTGTTCACAAGCAAGAATCTAAAACCAGAAGAGTTTCAGTAATATAGAATAGAGTAAAGCAGCAAATCCTCATGTATGAAAATTATATTTGGTCTGAACAGTTGCTAAATAATTTACTGATTAAAAATTGATTAATTTATTCCCTTGTGATCACTCAATGGGGTTAGCTTGATACAAATGTCACTTTATATACTTTATATCAAACATGTGTACAGACGGCTTCTGGTTAAAATTATTATATAAAGTATAAATGAACACCCACCTGTCTATTCCTCTGGTCCAGGATACGAGAAATCTGTATTTTTTTTCTTCCCATTCTTTCTATCGTCTGTAACTCTGACACCTGTGACAGAAAACACAACAATGTTAACATATCAGTACACAATGTTTGTGTTATCGGCATTAATGCTGCTCCATCGAGAATTTAAGAAACATGACATTAAACATTAATATTTACAACGATCTCTAGTTCAAGACAAATGAGAGGTGGGTGACAAACACTTTAGTTTTTTTTCAATGGCAGCTTTTATGTTCAATATCTTTAAAGCACATATAATTATGGTGGGAAAATGTCATCCGTTTGGTTGTGACTCGTCTCCCTTCCCCCTCGGTAAGAGTAGGGTGTTTATTTTTACCACCATGAGGCGACGCAGTCTAAAGTTAGAGCGGCCCTCGCAGGACCAGCAGTCCACGCAGTCTAACACCCCACAGTCTGGGTTACCCCCGGGCCCGCAGCAGCAGCAGTGCTCGGCTGCACCGCGTGGCCCCGAGAGACAGGGTTAAAAATACAGTTGGCAGCTCCTTTTAAAGGTTCAGCAGGCAATGGCTGAAACCAAACAGTCGCAGGAAAACGGTGTGTTTTTGAAAGATGGCCGAAGCTAAAAGCCACCCACTCCTCTCTCATGAGCGGCCAGGTCAGGGGAAAGAGGAAAAAAAAGAAGCAGGGTTTGGATTCGGAGGGTTAGAAGGCAGAGATGTGGACGGATTGTGGTTAGTCTGAGAATGTCCATTTTTGAAAGTCACACCCGCTGTTTATCTGTTTTTCTTGGTCTAGAAAACCCCGCTCCCGCCCCTGCCCCTATAGAACCATATAGAGCTGCACACTGGAGCAACGTGAGGATTTTTTTATTCCCTCTTTGCATCATGGGAAACAGACATGAAAAGACAGCACAGCACAAACTCAAACTGAAATTTCACTGTGTACGACTTATCTGCATTTTACTCTCAATATCGGACATGAAGTGGTGGACTGACTCCGCTGACCCGACCAGTACGTCCCCAAAGCCCCAAAGGACTTTTCACTGGTTTTTCCCCTCAATACTCTCCACATATGTGACTTCTCTATATTTAGTTCCCTGTCCCTCCTGATGGTGCCTGAGCGGATATGGCGTGCGTGTTCCCACGACCCCCGGAGTGCCCGGCGCCCCCCAAACGTAAGCTTGGCACACAGGCATGTGGGGCATTTCTGCAGGAATCCACCTCTTCGCCGTCATTATTACCTTATAAAGTCCTGTGATATATATGCAGAGATATGACACACCTCAACAACTCACAGCTGCCGACATGCTCATCACCGCCGTAACCTCTGTGGTAAAACACACACAAAAACAAGGTGGACGAATGGCTCTCGTTTCATAATCCACCCGTGTATTCATCAACTTGACTACCACAAAGCTCTGATCTCACAGCAGCTCTGGTACAGATGTAAAGCAATTCCACCTCACATTAAGGCAATGGTGAGATGGAGAGGGAAGTGGGACGTGTGTGTTCTAAACAAGGCCAGAAAGATCTCTATCTCAGAAAGTTCCTCTAGTATCAGATACGAACAAGGAACGGATATCTCTAGAACTAACGACTCTATGTGGATAAATATAGCTTTACCTCCAGAACAACAGTGAACAGGTTGCGACAGAACTCTGTGTGGTTTAGTTGGTTATAGTCGAAGGCCTGGACGCCGAGGGGAGCAGCAGAAAACTGGCAGTGCCTCGCACCTCAGCTAATTCGAGATGTTTTCCCAAAACAACAACTGTCATCTCATGTCCGTGAAAGTACCAGAGCTGGAAACCGGCCTCTGTTTGTGACCTTTCATCGCTACGATCCACTCCTGAAATCATCACTGCTGACAAGAGGTGGAAAGAAAGGAAAGGCAGGTATCTTTCAAAAACTCTAAATGTCGTCAACTAGTCCCTGAAGTCCTATGAAAAGATATGAATGCAAAACAGAGTCACTGTGTGTCTGTAATAGTGCAATAATTACACACACACACACACACACACACACACACACACACACACACTTGCCCCTGAGTCTTGTTGCTTCTATGGGGAAAGACAGCAGGTTTGTCACAGACCCTCCCAGAGGCCAGACGGTGGAAAAACCTGAGCGCAGCCACACGGCAGGCTCCTGCTCTCTGACACACACCCAGGGAGCCGCCGTCTTATCAACAACAAACAATTACACCGGGTTTGATCGGTTGTTGTGACAACACCGGTGAATAGATTGCACTAGATGGTTTTTTTCTCACTGCAGTGAACTGTACATGCATGAATGATAAGGGGGGAAAGAAGTAGGACATTGGTAGAGTATTGGGGGTTCTGCTTTGGTGGTTTTCTTTCCATGAGTCATTCGGAGCATGAGATGTTTCAGAAACATAGTAAACAAGTGAATGCACATTAGCCAAAGAAGCATACAGCCTATTCTGACGTGGGAAAGTGTAATCATTTAATCACATTCCAAAAAAATTACATATCAGAATTGTCCAAAGGCTGTTCATTCACGGGTTGAATCTAAACTCAAATCACAGTTGTCCCTTCTGTGACTGTTGCATTTCGCAGGACTCCAAACCGGCAGCCTCCTTTTCACTGTTTGATTCATTTTAGTCAAACGCCATATGTGTAAAATATGAAACCAGACCCATAGCTGCCTCCGAAAATAGAAGATGTGAACCACATTTGCATGAACCAAGACATTACTCATCCACAACTCAAGTCGAAAAGATTGATGGAAAATTATAACTTTGAAATAAACCGTAAGAAACAAACCTGACGTTCACTTTAAGAGGAGAAAAAGGCAGAGTTTTCTTCAAACAGCAAACATGTTAACTTAAATAATGTCATGTTTATACAAATATTCAGGATGGATAGATAAATGCATATGTGTGTGTGTGTGTGTGTGTGTGTGTGTGTGTGTGTGTGTGTATGTGTGTGGTACATCTTCAGGGGTCACGCGGTTCATGTGCTCGCCGGGCCTTCACAGTGAAATGGTGAGGAAATATTTGTCTAATTTTAACAGGAGATAATTGAATTGCCTCGATATTTTTTGATAGAGCCAGAATAGCATTAGAACATGCAGGCATGAACAAGCCGAACATCTGATCTGTCCACGAATAGAGGAAAAAAATGCCTTTGTATGAAGTTGTTCTCGAGATCTGGCGGACTCACAATGGAGACACACCTTTGTGACAGCTGACGGACGGACACTTATTTTGGTGGCGGTTGTTAAACTGGCTGAAAAAAAAGTTTCATCTTGAACCAACGGTCTCATTTAATGGCTGAGCCGTGAATGTAGGGCAGATATCTATCTATCTATCTATCTATCTATCTATCTATCTATCTATCTATCTATCTATCTATCTATCTATCTATCTATCTATCTATCTATCTATCTATCTATCTATCTATCTATCTATCTATCTATCTATCTATCTATCTATCTATCTATCTATCTATCTGCTATCTATCTATCTATCTATCTGTATGTCTGTCTGTCTGTCTGTCTGTCTGTCTGTCTGTCTGTCTGTCTGTCTGTCTGTCTGTCTGTCTGTCTGTCTGTCTGTCTGTCTGTCTGTCTGTCTGTCTGTCTGTCTGTCTGTCTGTCTGTCTGTCTGTCTGTCTGTCTGTCTGTCTGTCTGTCTGTCTGTCTGTCTGTCTGTCTGTCTGTCTGTCTGTCTGTCTGTCTGTCTGTCTGTCTGTCTGTCTGTCTGTCTATCTATAAATCGATCTCTTATCTGTCAATCTTATAACTATTTATCTATATATCTATCTATCTAATAACTATCTATCTATCTATCTATCTATCTATCTATCTATCTATCTATCTATCTATCTATCTATCTATCTATCTATCTATCTATCTATCTATCTATCTATCTATCTATCTATCTATCTATCTATCTATCTATCTAATAACTATCTATTTCAAGGGATAAACGTGGAACAGTTGGAGCTGCAGTCGAGCAGCAAGCTCAAACTAAAAACAGCATAAATACATAAAATGTTGGCAGAGAATTAGGCCAAACAAATTGCCGACGTCATCCAAAACAGAGCGTGTAAGAATAGCCTGTCTGGCCACGAGTTGCCAAGCATCCCTGTCTAATATAGCCCGATCCATAGGCGGCTGTCAATACCACTGCAACAGGTAGTGTTCTCCCACAGCTGCTGGCTGGTGGATCCGAGCAGCCAGGAAACTCGTTTACATTCACAAACCACAGACATTAACACAGAAACACTGAAAACTGAAAACTGAAAACTGAAAATCAGAGCATCTCCTCTCACCTGCTCCTCGGTCTTCTCCTTCTCTGTTTCCTTCTGGGTTTTTCAAGATCAACACCCCCACGCTATCGGTCACACGGGAGAGGGAGCGAGCGAGGAGGGAAGAGGAGACATAGATGAGTGTGGAGGAGGAGAGCGAGGTCCCGGGCTGATGGGCAGATATTCACCTGATGCAGCAGCGGTAGTAGTAAGCGGATGGCTGAGGGGAGCTGCTCTCTAACAGCTGGCTGCTGCAGCCCGCCTCCTCCCCCCCACCCCCCGTCACACAGCCCGCCCACCGAGCGCTGCCATTGGTCACACGCCTCCAACTCCCGGCCCCTCCATCCGCACACCCACCGAGCAGGCTGTCAGCAAGTTCACTGCAGAAGTTACTCCACTTCTACTGGATCACTTTGTTTTATTATGACGGACAGAAAATTACTTTTAAAGGGGTAGTTCAACAAAAAAATAAAAGATAATTCACTCATGTGGGTGAAGTATTTGAGTCCACAAAACACTTTGGGAGTTTCAGGGGTAATCCAACCAAATCCAATACAGTTGAAGTAACTGAAGTCCAAGGCTGCAAACAGAAAGAAAGAAAACAGAACAAAAATATAAAATGCCTCCATGCTGCTCCTGTGGTGTCATCAAGTGTCCAACATTCACACCATGTTTAAAGCCTGAATGTCCCAAAAGTGTTTTGTGGACTCTCACGTCAGCCACCCCTCCATCAGCATAGAGGTGAACTCTTGGGTGAACATCTCCTGTAATGGAGACCGCCTAAAGCCCCCCTGATGGACTTCATTGAAGGATCTGAGAACCAGTGCTTCGCATTAATGTCCTTGCTTCAAAACAATACAATTATATTCATTTCTAAGGCAATTTGGTTTAAGGCAATTAAAAACAAGGGGGGTTAAACATGATCTGACAAAAGTCCGGTAACACACGGGAAACAACAACACAATAAATAGCTGTTGAGCTAAAAGTTACATTTCTTTAAAAAATACTAAAAGTCACCCAAAATAGATAAATCACACATTTCACACGACAGATGGGTGTTTAGGGGTAAGTGTGTTTTTCTTTTCTTTTTTCTGTAATGCCTTGTTCACCAGGTGAATGACTATAGGCCATCACACTTTGCTTCTTTGTAACTGTTATAAGCTGTTTATAATAATTAATTTCCCTTGAACTGAAATGTGTGTAAAGCCATAATGTATTTTTGTTCATGAACACAGCTACATGAAATAATGAGAATAATAACAACTTTATTTATACAGCACCTTTCAATTCAAGTAACAAAGTGCTTTACAACAGACAATATGAAAGTCACAAACACAAAATCAGAGAATAATAATAATTATGATAAACATACAGATAATAAAAGCGCGAGACATTTGTGAGCCTGATCAACACCGGCGTTAGGAGTTGTTAGAACGATTTCCTCATTCAAACTATGCACAAAAGCAAAAGTAAATAAATAATGTGCAGGCAAACAAACAGAATGGAGTATCTTTAAATGTTAAAGCCACTGCCTTATGAGGACAACTGTACCGTATTAATCATGGACCTTTATTTAGAGGGCAGCATGATTTAATTTACATTCTGCAGTTATATTTGTTTTTATAATTAATAGAGTCCATTTTAACGTGTGCAAAAATAGAGGAATTGTAGTATTCATAGGAAATACATTATAACTGTTAAATTGCAGCCTCATTTAGAACAAACATTTTACAGTTTCAAAGAATAAAAACATCATATTCTGTGTACATTAGGGGCTAAACACATTTCTTCCGCCATAAGAAGGAGGTTAATGCCAATAGGCAGGAGTTCACTCTGCTGAAGGGTCTTCAGGCAATTTACTGACTCCCCACAGATTAATTAGGTGTCGTATACATCTTCACGTGCTGTGACTCAGCGTATGAGGTCAGGTCACTGTTGCGTCTCCACATCATGGCTGAATTCTGCTGCTGTTTTCGACAATTGCACAAAATGGAATTTGAACTGAGGTGAATTGTAATTGTGTGTCCACATACAGGCCTAAATTACAGGAGCGCCCAACAGCATAGCTCATAACAAGAAGTTACACGAGTTTCCTCTGACTTCTATATTCTCAACATGAGCTTCTCAAGCAAAGTTATTTGTGGCGAGGCTGTCAGAAAGCATCACACTGAAAGTGTTTGTCTGCTCACCAGTGATCCCAGTTTCAGAAACCTGGATTAAACCTAATCCCAGTTGTGAGATGTCTGGATATGTATATTACCTGCAGTGCTCTGATAGAAACCAGGATACAATTGGAATTCAAACACCTTAACTAAGATTCTGACCCACCTGCTCATGTAAATAAAAAATTGCCCTATATAAATAAAATGTATTAATCTTGATTTTATTATTATTATTATCTTACAGTGACTGTGGTGGTGACAAATCTAGGCCAGCCTGCAGATGAATGATCAGTAAGCTGGATTCTGTAACATGAATATGAATAACCAGATTTTCCATGTTCCATGTAAACACCTTATCCAGAATAAAAACAGCCTATGCCTGAACTCTAAAAAAACCAAACATGTAACTGTTCCTGTGTGTTACCCTGTGTACTTCTCCGATATAATGAAAAGGGAATAAAATGATCGAACACAAAGCTACGGGACACCGATGGAAAGCAGCATGCACTCAGCTGAAAAGATATATTTAGAGGTAATAACCCAATGAGCTGCATTATTGACTATTTTTGGGATGTGACAAGATGTACTCCTAAAAATAATATGGTGACAAATTATTAGCACAGATCGTCTGTGGAAGTGTGGACAACAGCTCTATTTCTCTCTCCCACACACACCGACGGGAGCAGCCGCAGCAGCCTCACACAGCCACGCACACGGGTCCTGATCCCCAGAGGTTATCTCCAACTGTGAATCTGATGCAATAGTTAGTAACATCCCTGCAGACCGCCACAGCCCGGACCCCCAGGATTCGTCTGCACGGGCCACATAAAGCCGACAGAGGATAGAGCAAACCCACCGGCGGCTAATCACCTGTAGCTAAGGGGAAATGGTCGTTTCTTCAGTGTGATGTTTATGCACGTACACCTTTATTCTTAGCCCTGTAAGAGATCTGCCAATCTGACTAGAGGCTGACTGGAACCATGGTTATTAGAGCCATTCAGTAGAAACTACAGAGCCATGAAAGTGCCTTTGAGAACCCTTCCTCATCGAGTCCATTTTTTTTTTTCATTTTCCTGAAACTTCTCACTTCTGCTTTCGACAAGATCACCCGCGACCCTTTATAGAGCATGTGGTGAGGCTGTCGGATTCAGAAATAGCCTCCATGGTCAGTGTACATGTGTGAGAACGATTGTTCACATTGTGAACCTTAATAGCTCCATTCTTATCTGCGTCTCAACAGAGCGAGGGTTGCACCTTCACCGTCTCACCGACCCCCGCAACCTCCAACAGAACAATAAGGCCTCTGTAGCAACAGTCACACACACCTTAAGTATGTCAGGGTGTTTGCAGTCCGGCAGTGGTAGCCTATATTAATAACTACATTATGAAGTGAATGTAAATATCTTAAATCAAGCATATAGCTACACCTGACAAGTATTAAACATGTTATTACATGGTCGTAATAGGTGTAGGTGATATCAGACCTTGTAAAGTAAGAGGATGCAATGAAAAAAAAAGCATCCCTGGTATGTTTGGCAACAGTCAGACAGTGTGAAGAGTTTTAGCGAGAATAAAAGAGCTATTCTACGATGAATAGAGGTGAGCTGAGGTGGTAACTGCTGCTGCAAATTCCTGAAAAGTTTGAGTGTAATGAATGCAACTGCCATGGTCTCATTTTGCAGAGGAACCATTTGAACCATGAGGAGTCACAGTTGATTAAAAATACATTATATTATTGAATGCATCTTCCTTTATCAGCTTTAGCATATGAAGCGAGTGGACAATCCCACAGTTATAGTAATCTTTTAATCACTTCATGAGGACAGCAGCCGTCTGAATTAGGCTAATCTGATAGAAGACTGCAGAGGTTTCGTCATCATATCAGGGAATAAAAATGCATGTTTTCATCTTAAGGATAAAAGATTGTGTGTAACTTTCACTTTATTAATATTTAAATTCAATGCACTTAAAAAGCGTGTTTGATGAGGTGATGATGGGAAGATATGAAAACTTTAGAAGCCCTTTGTTCGGCCCCGGGTGTTTTTGTGTTTGTGCAGTGAGCTCAGCCTGCATGTGGCAGCAGCACGTCCACGCATTGTTCACGAGGATCCAGGAGAAAAAGTCCATTGTTGTTGGGGAACTTTTTAATCTGGGGGATTTAAAGCACATCACATGCTCCGACTGGGCAGCGGGGCGCTCGACGGGCGAAACCACCGCAACCAGTGGCCGTGTTGGGAAGGAGAGCACTCATCCTGGAGGGACGCACGACTACTTTGAATAGTGCGTGTGTGTGAGGTGCCAGCGGAACTTTATGGGAGTGTAGGATCACCGGGGAGTTTGTTTTCGAAGCGGATGCAACAACTTTTTTAGGCGCTGGGAATCAGATTGTGGAGCAGGATGACGCACCAGTACAGCCAGCGGTCCCTCATCGTGCTGTCGCTGCTGGGGATTCTATCCGCCATCATGTCGGTGCTGTCGGTCATTTTGATTTTCCAGCTCCAGGCTCAGCAGGCGTCGGTGAAGGAGTCCCCCCCCTCCACCGCGGCGGTGCTCCCGGCCCCGGTGTGGGCCGTCCTCCTGCCGGTGGCCACGGTGCTGTCCTGCCTGGCCCTCACCCTGAACCTCAGCTCCGTGTCCGTGTGTCTCCTGCACGGATACTTCTCCACTGAGGTCTGCAGAGGAGAGCAGGACACCGACAGGTACTCACCTCCATCACCTGACCGACACACTGCACCTGTAGCTGCAGCTTCGGCGGCCATTACTTCACTTTTACCTAGTGTTAGTATTATTACTTAAACAGATAGTTCCGGTCACTCCTGGTGGGCTGCGTCACGTTTAAAGGCTTTAACACACCTGGGACCTCACTACACGTGCAGTATCAATACGCACAGGATAATCACCATTTCCTTGTCTGTACGTTTTAAAATACCAAATCATTTTTTCATCATTAAGAAGTTAATGCTTAATTCATCATTTAATAATAATAACAATAATAATACTAATAGTAATTACAAGCTAGTAATAACTAGTACAAATGATAGTTTTGTGTCAAAGGTGGCAAAGGTAAGCAAGCTCTTGAAAGACATTTTTCTCTTTTCCTTGAATAAACTTTATTCAACAAAATCTTTAAAAGTAAAACATGACTATAGGAAAGAAGACAGCAATGAACATCATTCAATCCACAATGGTGGGGATAACATTTCAGTACCATAACATGGAACAAATAAATAAATGAGGAACCAACTGAGAAAACTGGAGAGCAAAGGAACTTTGGATCGACATTATGATTATTATTCAATCATCATATATTCTATCAATCTTTAGTTTTTTGGACTTCTTCACTGATGCCACAGTTACAGCCTTAACATGCTTCATTTTTGCCATTATTACTTGGAGCCACAGTCGCTACTCTTTGGCCAAAAGTTACATAATTTAACTTTAACAATGACCTTTTACATGCCTTGAAACCAATCTACAATCTAACGTTTCTGTAATAAACAATAAACATGGTGCAAATTAAAATACTTATTATGAAATTCTTAAAGAGACAACTTTACCACAAATTTTGAGGCTGTAGTTTGAGGTGAATGGGTTTGCTTTAAACCTCTCTCTTCCAACACACATACTTTTGAATATATGAACATTTAAATTGAATATAGAGCGGAGCAAAACAAGACTTCATCTCTAATGGATTTGTAATGTCTAGTCTTTGATTGTAAGTGTACAACACTCTTGCTTTTAGTGGTAATCAGCATTTAATCTGTTTAGTTTGTTTCTCCTGCTCCTTTAATTGGTCCCCAGTAAACCTCAGCCTGATCTAAGTTCAACTGTATTAAGTTTCATTAAGCGAAAACACGGCCTCAGAAGCATAAAAGCCCTCATGTGTCAGAGTGCAGAGGCCCGCACTGCAATGTTGTTGGTCCACCCCCACCTCACAACCCCCGTGAATCCCATCCAAACAATGGCCTTCCTCTCATTATGCACCCAGTGCACGGCCTCTAGCCGGCCCTTTCCCACGTCGGTATACAAATCCAAAAGCATGGCCCTCGACCTCCCCACTGACCGAGGGGACATTCCAAGATAATGTGAATAGCAATGAGCTACACCAATAATTAAGTAACCCACATAATCAAATGAATGTTTTAGGGCTCACACTTCTGATATGACAACTTATTGGGGGATAAATAAAAAGGAGCAAGAGAGGTTTGATTACATGGCAAAGAAGGTGCAACAAAACTAAAAATTAATTCTAAAAACTAAAACTATGTAAGTGTACACATACTGCATCTGAAGCATGACATTAACTACATGACATTTCTATCAACAGAGCAGACTGGTTCCTCTTGGATAGCAGATCTGTGCGACATGTGGCTATTGGACTCTTCTGCCTGGGGATCTCTGTCTACTTAGCAGGTAAGAAACAAAACTGAAAGAATAATGGGATTCTTTTGTTTTTAAAGTCTGAATTCTCTCTTGAAGAACATTTCTCACAATCTGACATGAATATACACTTGGACACTGAAATACAAGTTGGAGCTAGAGACCTGTTGTTGCCTTCTAGCACACTTTTGTGTGTTTTCAATGTGAATGTGTTTTAAGCTTTTATAATTTATAAGCAGGCTACTCACAGTATGTAGCCACCGACAATAAACAAAAAAATTAAAACATAAGTGAAATCCAGCGTCCAAGACACTGGCATTACTGTTGATTTTCAACAGCAGAAGCAAAAACAGCTCTGCTGCTTTCTCTCTGGTCCATCCAGCCAGTCCAGAGAGAACAATGCATTCTTTGAGCAGCGTCCATGACTTAAGTGTTTTTAATGCTGAACCTGGCAGCGCTGTGGTGCTCTGTTCCACTCAGCGGCTTGTACTATGGGGCCAGTGGAGGCAGTCACTCCATTGTGATGAGGAGGTGTCGTCCTTATGACCCCACATTAGCCACAATCATAAGGTACCAGAGCTGTAGAAAGCAAAACTGCCTGCTCAGGAAGCCACGTCACATCCCAGAGTTGTGCTTTTCTCCACCTTCCTTTGGTGCGCCAGAGTCAATGGTCCTTTTCCTGCCGAAAAAAACAGAACAACTCAGATGTGAACACTCTTTAATGACATTTATACCAAATTAAACACGTTTTTGTGATTCCAAACTCCCAAAAATGTGCCTATTAAGACTTGAGCAGGAAGCTGGGGTTTAGTTAGAAAATAACTTTCACAATCTGCTTGGAGTAGAGTTATTTATCTGATTACAGATTAACATTGTTAGCCCAAACTATAGGGAGGTATTTCGTATTTCTGTGAAAATTAATTATCTGATTTTCTCCTTCCTCTTTCTCTGCAGCAATGTCCATTTTCATGCTCCTGATATTTGAGGTGGAAACAGGCATTGCCAGTGCCTGTGTCCTCTCTTCAGGGATCCTAGTTCTACTGGTCATTGTCATCCACTCTCTGGTCAAAGCTTCCCGAAGTTCTAAACGCTACCAAGGCAACCACCTCGACACCCTCTACCAGAACGACCACGGGAGCAGCAGCACGCCTATATCTCGTCCCTGTGAGCTCAAAATTGGCGTGGACAAACCACGGATGCACCGCACCCAGTCTCACCTCCAACATCAGTTCTCCTACCCTCAATTGGGCAACCCGAGACAGCAAGAACAATACCAGCACCAGCAGCAGCAGCAGCAGCAGCAGTACTCCCCTGCTCAAGGCTCACAGGGACATGCTAGCGACAAAGATGGCTACAGCAGCAGTGGCAGCGGTCCCCGAATGCACAGGACCCTGTCGACTGAATCTGGTTTGTTGCAGGCCCAGACAAAACCCTGGAATGGGGTCAACAACGAGATGAGGAGTGTCCTTGCACGCAAGTCTGGGATTTCTGCAAAAGACTCTACCCTTGTTTGACAGTAACAAAGCTCACCCTCAGATTTAAGACACTGATGACTTTCATGTACAAGTTTTCAAAAGGGGAGTGTGAACACAAGTCATCTCAAACAGACGGAGAACTTTCAATCTGTATTATCTCACACTCATGTTTATTCTGATTAATTACAGACAACATGCGACTGAGATTGAAAAAAAGTATACTTCACTATTATCTACTGATTTCTCATGCTGGTATTATAATTTGTTGAAAAAGATATTGAGCATATTGAAAATATTTGGTATAATTTGAAGTGTTTTGTATCTTTGAACTTGATTTAAATTCATTGTGATTATGTAAATGCTTTATTTTGCTGTATATTTTAGCTTTTGCCAAATATCTGTCCACAATGTGCAGATGTGTTTTGTTTTTGTCTTAAATCAAATATGTAAAATATAATTCAATTTTAAAGTAGAATGATTTTTGCATTTAAATAAGACATTAAAACAATGTTCACGAAATCTGAAAAGGTCGTTTTACTGCACGTTTGACTTTCTGGCTGACAAACTGTCTCACATTGAAACATAGGCCTAAGTTTGATCTTGTTTTTCAGGAGGAACTACTAACCTTGAACACCTTTGTTCAGATGACATGAGGAAGAGGGTGGGGCATGTAGAGCAGAGACAAGGGTACTGGGAGGGGGGGTCACATCATGACAGCTGCATGCAAGTGTCATTGGGGGGGGAAAAGGGAACAAATACAACAGAAAATATGAAGCTACCATTAACTACAAAGAGTTCAGAACAGGCCTGAAGAATACTTTGCAGCTAATGGGGGCATAAAGTGCAAATAAACAAGTCATAATAGCAGATGTCCCAAAATATCATCAAAAATAAATAATTATAAAATACTGATTAGATAATACGAACAGAAACACACATTAACAAAGCTATGATGTGGAATAAAGAATGAATACAAACAGGATCAAAGACTGAGCAACTGAAAATACACAATACGACATCTTTGTAGGGTTGGATGATCCGGCGAAGAGTTATATTCTACAAGTGTGTGACTTTTTAATATATTGACGGTAATTTTGTTTGTGACTGTTTGGTCTGCAAAGATAACTGTGCATGAAAACCACCATCGAAGATTACCACCCCTGTTTGGCAAAGTGAGCAAAACCCTGATAGTACCGAGGCACTTGGAGAGATGTGCGCATTTTGTAGAAATAGGGTTTTTGTAGAGATATGTATTATTGCTGCTCTCATATATCATCAAGGTTTCAAATATTCACACAAACCGAAACCTCTACACTCTGGAGAACACCATGTCTGTGTATTCTCAATGTTCACTGCTGCCTCCTACCTGCGTCCTTGAGAGTTGCTTATCTGCTCCTTCAAGCTGATGGCTTGACGGAGGAGGCCATCGATGTTTTTGAAATACATGCTGCTGTTGGTCATGCTCTTCACGGCACTACGGAAAACAGAAGATCAGGTTAAGCATTAACAGTCATAGGAGTGGGCCACTGGGATTCTGGAAATATGTTGTTTTGTGCGTCTTCTCACCTGCATGCGTACTCCACAGTGTAGATGGCTCCTTGACTCTGCTCCTCCCAGCTCTGCATATCTGTCTGTGTGGGAAGTGACACAAAGTAAAAGTTGTCAAAATCCAACCAAGGTGAGATGGAAAATCCCATAATTTTGTTAGTTGTGGCCTTTGGGACTGATTCACATGACCTAGTTATATTCAGGAAATATAGTCAGTTCTCATAGACAATGTGTCAGATTTGGGGAAAAGAGCAGAGGGACTTTGCTGAATCGGAATGTCCAGATGAAGAACTGTGTGACCCAGCCACGTGCATGGTCTCATTTAACAGTGGCAAACACACTGACATTGGTCCGAGAAGGGGCAATCCACGAACAAAGGGTATCCTGTCTGGTCCAAAGCAACAGAAGAGCTACAAGTTGCAGAAATCTTACAACATGGTTATGATAGGTATTTGTCAGAACACACACTGCATGAAACCCTGATGCGTAGCCACATACTGGTCTGAGTGCTCATGCTGGTCAAAATTTTTTATGATCAAGTGTACATTTGACGTAAAGTTTGCATCCTGGTAAAAAAAAGAACACAAAAGGTAAATTGTACATCGGTCTTCAGAAATCTATATCTTATAAAGTACTATTCTCAGTTTTTTACTCACTGTACAAATTACAGCAAAAACACTCCACACACAGGCTACTAAAGCTACTAGACAACAATTTCAGCAATTTCAAAACAAAAGACTTTGAAGCTTGAAAAGAAGAGAGCGAGTTATACCAGCAAAGATACCTCTTGTATAGTATTATTGAATAATACATATACAGTAGGAAAAGCACAGATGTAAATAATATAATGAATGATTGATGAACTCCATTCTGTTGTTTCAGTTTTAGTGTCCTGGTGTTGTACTGTCTGACTCTCTCAAGACTTAACTGGGACCAGAGCAACTGTTAATGTTAAAGGTAAAACCTTTGCTTTTACTTCTGTGAACAGTCAAAGTATCTTTTGCAAATATCAGTGACAAGAAGAGACAATACAGGATGAAATATAATTCATGTGCAATATATCTTTATTCGTGTCCTGAGTTTTATGTATTTAAATAACAATGCATGGGAAATTAAGAAGAGGGTCAACAGGCTTTTAAAGGTTCAGTGTGTGTAATCTAGTGACATCTAGTGGTGAAGTTTTATGTTGCAGCTGAATCTCCCTCGTATCACCCTCCCCTTCCAAACATGACTGAGAACCTCTACCCTTCAGTTTTCATAAAAAAACAAGAAGTATTCAGTTTGTCCAGTCTTGGCTACTGTAGAAAAAAACATGACCTGCTCCTGATGTAAATATAAAATATTGAAATATAAAGAGGCCCATTCTATAACAATTTTTACAATTTAGATGATCACACACTAGTGAAATCCTCACTCTGATATGTCATATTCAATTTCTGCCAGTAGTCCCCTTTCACCTACACCTAACACACTGGACCTTTAAGGGTGTTTCAGTCTGCACCAGTGTGAATGGATGGGAACCTTCATTACCTTGTGCTGCACCAGCTCAGGCAGCGACCTCCTGACGTGTTCCTGCAGTCGGTACAGAGCCACCGACGGCTCGTTCGCCAGCACGTACATGCTCTCTGTGAACTTGTCAGTCACTGCAGGGTCAAACACACACATAGACAACACGACATTAGACACAACACAGGGAAGCGTCAGGCATCAGGGGGACAGGGAGGAGAGACGCTCGGCTGAACACAATCCTGGTGGTGCAGAGCTAGCTTAGCGGCTAAGACGAGCTAACGACTACTAGCATGGCTGCGAGGTGACAATGAGGTAAGTGACACGCTAATGCTAATAGACACAGCTGGTGTTTACCTCGTCTGACTTTCAGCTGCATCTCCTGGTCCTCCATAGTGAACGGCGCTGGTCCCAGTGACAAACCAGTGCGAGTGGTGTCAGCTGACTCCTGCTCCTTCCGTGTTTTTGTTGTCATGTGTCACACTCCAATGTTTCCGGACAGAAATATCGATCGGGAAACAAACCCGATGTTCCTCCACAGAAACACGGGGGCACACGGGACCGATTCAAACGCGGGTTGTGTCTCTTTTGTTGACTAATCGATCGAGTTTAATAGCGAATCAACTGAGTGATAAGCAGTGAACGGTGGAAACACGCCGATGAGCAGCGGGAACCCAGCGTGCGATCTGAAATTATTTACTTTCAGTTTTTCTCAAGAGGAAGTTAGCGCAATGAGACCGTGATGCTGGAGGTGGTGAGAGAATGACATATATATATATATATAGACGAGTATATATATATATATGATTTGTAAACACATGAGTTCCACTTGTCCTGTTTGCAGCACAGCACGTCATCACCTGTGTCTTGTTTCCGTTGCAGTGATCATGGAGGCCAGAGGTGAAGATGAGGCTGCAGATGTTAGAAATACGTGTAACTCTGATGCAAGTCCCTGCGACTCCAGAGATGACAGGTCCTATGGTATAAGTGCCCTTCCAGTTTTGTATTTAAATGTATAAGTTATATATTATAAAAACTTGAAATATAAGTTTTACTATAGTATCTTTTTAAGCCACCTCATATTCAAAATAATTTAACGGTGAATGTTTTGCTTCCGCTCACATGGCTGGTGTCTCCAGAGATCATGGATGTGGATGAAGACGGTTTGTTCAGACCCTCCACCACTTTGACCAACAAGCAGCGTGGGAATGAGGTCACCGTGCGTCCAGCGACTTTAGACTGTAAGCACAGGCAGCGGTGCTCTGATGGGGAAGGGCTGAGAAAACTTTGCATTGTCATGACTCGCATCATTTATTTCCACCAGCTCTATCCATACACCAGCTGGCAGCTCAGGGCGAGGTTTCACAAGTGGCTGCACACCTGAGTAAAGGTGAGGAGGCTGGAAATCGTCCAACAAGCAGAACAACACAATGCTCCAGTATTAGGCCGTGTAAAATGACTTCTGTTGACCCCGTGACCTTTTTCATTTTGCAGACATGTCACTGCTCAGCAAGCAGGACGAACGGGGCTTCACTCCTCTCATGTGGGCAGCAGCGTTTGGAGAGAAAGCAGTGGTGGATTTTCTCTTGGAAAAGGTTAGAAGTAAGCCACTGAGGACTAGTTAGAGATGCACATCATTAAGACTGAATGCACCAGCTCACTAATGTTGTGGAATTTTTGTTTAAGGGTGCAGACCCCAAAACAATAGCAACGGAGCGAGAGAGTGCACTGACCCTGGCCAGCTCTGGAGGTTACGTGGACATCGTTGAGTCTCTTCTCAGGCACGGAGTCGACATCAACACTTACGACTGGGTAAAGTCAGGAATTATTTTCTCACATGACTAGAAAAAACATGTGAGATTTATTTGTAAACATTGAAATATAACTACAGTTTTGTTTTTATTTGATTTATAATGAATACTCGTGTATTTTGATGTCAGAATGGTGGAACTCCTCTTCTCTATGCTGTACGAGGGAACCACATCAAATGTGTGGAGGTGCTCTTAGGTACGTTGCATGTCTACAAGTCATGATGATCAATTTAAGACTTTTTAAGACCATTTCAATGCCAACTGAAATCGTATTGAGGACCCAATACACATAAACTGAGAATATACTTGTACCAAGTAAAAACATTTATGTACATTAGATTCCACTGCTTTTGGACACAAAACACAGATTGCCTCTTGAGCTCTTCCAGGCACCTGGTTTAAACACCATAAACTCGCGAGTAGGCTGAATAGAAAAGCATTTGCTTAATGCGTAAACACAACCTGAAACAGATGAACTACACAGCACATACCAGAACAATAATTCTTCTTCCGTCTGGCAGAGAAGAGAAAGTTTCGAGGTTACGTGTCTTATAATTAAGAGCCTGATTTTCAGACAGTTTATTATTTTCTAAGAGCCTTATTTTTTAAAACTGAATCTAAGGCATCAAACTTGAAGGACCCTGAAATAATATTAGAAAGTTACTCTCTTTCAGCAAAGGGAGCAGACATGACCATTGAGTCCGACTCTGGGTACAGCCCAACGGCCTTAGCTGTTGCGCTTGGACACAAAAAGAGTATGTATTGTCTGATACCTGACAAATCCAAGAGATTACTGTAAACAGAAGTTCTGCTGCAGTGAATTAACATTTTCATATCCTTTGTTTCCTAGTTCAGAAAGTGTTGGAGGACCATATTCTGAAACTCTACAAGCCAACACCAACAGCAACATGACACATTTGATCTCAGAGGACATAGACCTCTGTTACAACTTATTGTAATAGACTATTACATGTGCAGATACATTTACCCTTAGTAAGCTGCATTTTAATTCATGAAGCATTTATTCCATGTATGTGCATTACCCTGTATGTATGCAGTGGGTGAAGGACAGCAAGAAATGACTGTAAACAAGTTTTAATAAAAATGTATTTTTATACCGTTTATTCTGCTGGAATGTCGCTTCAGTAAAAAGGCACAATATTTATACAGTTTACTGATGAATACAAGCACGCTTATGGTCACAGCAGAGCCACTTAATCTGCAATTAAAACTCGGGTTCAGACTCCACACCAAGCTTCTTCTCTTTGAGTGACGAAGAGCGATTGCCTGGCGGATTCCTGAAAGCGACCCATTCCAAAAAAGGCCGCAGAGGAGTTGGCAGTGCAGATGGCATGTTTCCCAAGTGCCACCACACCATCTCGTGTCCTGTACTTTACCCAGGGGTCATTTCCTGTCTCATGAAGGGGTTGAAAAAATGGTCACGAAGCCTTTTCCCCCAGGATGTCCAAGGAGTAAACAATTATTCTCCCGAAAAAGTCGGCACTATTCTCAAATATTATTTTTACTTTGGCCACTGCAGGAGCCTCCTGTATGGGAAAGCTGTGGGTGTGGAGTTAAGAACAAGATAAGTGTGGTAATAATAAAAAGCAGGTCCAGGAAAATATTATCAGATACTTAATATGAACCTAGAAAAGCAACAGGAACGAGTGAAAGGTACAGCTGGAACTGCTGTAATAACCCTGGGCGAACAGCATTTCGTTTTACATTGGTATGCATTCAAAAGCAAAGCAAAACTCATTTGGCTGATACAGCAGCTGTGTTTAAATACATCATGCATCGTAAATTACAGATAATTCAAACGTAATATCTGTTTCAACAAATTAAGAGAACAGTTCTTCAAATTTAGTTTTTCTTATTTCTGCTGCACGTGTGCCAAGTAACCACTCAAACCTCCCCTGACGAATACTTTGTAATAAGAATAAAGGATATCTGAAGGGAGTTGTTGTCTTCTGGGTAAATCTGGCCGATCACTGTGATGTCTCCATCTTTTGGGCAACCTACAGAGAGCACAAGTGGAAAATCATTTACCTTGACTTAGTAAACACCTGCAATAGCAAACACTGAAATGTCACATCATCTGTGACGGGGTTTACCAAAGGGAAATGTACCGTCCGGGCGTTTTTACCTTCTAGTCGGCATGTTTTTGCTGTGAAGCCTCCCTGGAACTGGACCTTTAACTCAGACACCCGGACAGACTGCGGGAACTCCAGAGACACCCACTGACATTCACCCTGCAGAAGATAGCATTCCTATAATGACTTCCTAGCTGCTTTCAGACGTGCACTGAACTCTGCAGATCCGCTGTATATTATCCAGAGGGGGTGCATGTGTGAACGCAAATGTCAGAGGGAAAAGATATGCAGTTTGTGCTTTCTCCGGACAAACTCCGTCTGTTTCCCATCTTAACTCCGTCCCATCCGACAGATAGACACAAAAATTAAATAAACAAAAAATAAACCAGTGAAAGAGCGGTGTCATACACGTAGAAAACACAGATGAAGATGTCAAGAGGGTTTGTGGTGATAAGAGCTGACACCGGTGTCTGTGTGTTGTAAAGAATATCACATGATCACCACAGTTGAGTTAATACAACTCTTCTTGTCTCTGTCTGCTGCATCCGGCTGCTCCACCTGTCGTCTGAATAATGTGGAGGATTGGTTGCTCGTTATCTTGTGTATCTCTATTCTATACTTTATAAATTGTAAATCAGGGTTTGGAGTACGTTGTGTGTTTACACTGAACAGGTAACACAGTGAAGGCAAAACAAGAGATACTACTGCGTACTAAAGACACTCTGATATGATTGCAACTATTCCCCCTGAAGATGTCAATCTAATAGAGCAGGGTATTATACAAAATCAATATATATCTCCATATAACTCCATCCATAGTAGTAAAAGAAAAGTCCAATATAAATCAATATTGTAAGCACAGTGAGGAGGTTTAAAACATATTTGATCTGGTTCTGATTTGTTAAATGCTTTGCTGTTCTCTCAAGTGTTTGTCTCTCTGCTCATAATAAAGCGTTTAAAAACACAACCTTTACCCAGGAGTAAAATCTGACTTTAAACTTAATAGAAATAATAATGTGAGATGTGTCATAATAATAATGATGATATCAACTAAAAAAAATTAACATTTTATATCTTGAATATTGTATCGTTTAAGAAAAAACAACGAAGTATCTGAAGACTTACCAGCTGCAATAATAGAAAACCATAACAGGTAGCAAATAGTACATGCTGTGCAAAGTACAAGGTATAAAGTAGTGTACGTAGTATGTGTAGACAGATCAGCAGTAGTTTTACCTGGTCGGAGTTCCAACACGTCTCTTCATTACTGTCAAACATGAACTTCTTTCCAAACTGCTTCACATCTCTGTTCAGCACAGTGCTCACCCTGCAGAGAGCACAACAACAACACACCAGCTGTTAGCTACACGTCTGCTAGCATCCCTTACACAGCACAACAACACGTGTACAGCTCAGTACGTGTTGCCATGACATCTACGTCCCTAACGTACAAGTCTTCATGAATAAACTTGATTTAATGACAGAGTACCTGCTCTGTGTTTCTGTGCATATCACCGATGAAGCCATCTCACCCTGCTTAAATCACACTCTGCCGTCAAGCGACGCGACCACGAGGTGTGTGTTTTTGCGACAGTGACGTGAATGTGCAGCTATTTTATTTCCAGCCACAAGATGGAGGTCTCGTACCGCGGGAACAAGGGAAGAATGTCGACTGCGAAGGTAAATTTATCATCGTCAGTCAAGCTCTCAACTGGTGTAGATTAGAGTTTAAAGCATGTGTGTGCGTGTGTGTTTGTGTGTTTGTGTGTGTGTGTGTGTGTGTGTGTGTGTGTGTGTGTGTGTGTGTGTGTGTGTGTGTGTGTGTGTGTGTGTGTGTGTGTGTGTGTGTGTGTGTGTGTGTGTGTGTGTGTGTGTGTGTCATGGCTGTAGAGAGGTGGTGCACGCCCTGACCTCCACCTGTTTGTGTGTGTGTGTGTGCGCACTTGTGTGTGTGTGTGTGTTTGTGTGTGTCATGGCTGTAGAGAGGTGGTGCACGCCCTGACCTCCACCTGTTTGTGTGTGTGTGTGTGTGTGTGTCATGGCTGTAGAGAGATGGTGCACGCCCTGACATCCACCTGTGTGTGTGTGTGTGTGTGTAGCTGCAGGTGGGTCAGTCCTCTTGTCTGCATGAGACACACAGATCACATAAGAATCGATCAGGAAGAGAAGGGCTCTACAGACTAAAGGTGAATCGATCAGAGAAACACTGCCTCCCTTTAGAATGGAACATGCAGAACAACAGAGGAAACCCAGTGCAGGAGGTTGTTCTGTACAGTCTGTGGATGTAACATGTGCGTTCAGGTGAATCCCTGCTGGGCTCTGTTGACTTTTGTGTTATTGATTCACAGCAGATTGGATCTCAAAAGAATCCAACACCAGAGCTTTACTGTGTTTACTAGAAAGCACAGTTCTCTCTCATAAACCTGGGAAGCAATATGACAGCAGAGCGTGTGTGTGTGTGTGCGTGTGTGTGTCAAACTACCTTTGGGACAAATTTCCGACTCAGGTCCTGTTAGTTGCAGACCACTAATTAGGGGAGTCGAGCTGGTCATTGGTGGCTGGGTCTGTGGTTAAGGTTACTGTTAAGGGTTATTGATTTTGGACCTTTTCCAGTACAAACACTGACCTTATCAGGACCAGTAGACTTCATGGGGACAAAGGCCGGTCTTAATGAGGCAAAACATAATTTCTGAGTTCCTTGTTAAAGTTCGGGTTAAGATTTGAATTGTGGTTAGGTTAAGGTTAGGGTTCGGCATGAAGTGGTCATGGTTAGGCTGTTCACAATGAATGGAGGTCAATGCAAAATCCTATCAATTGAGGGAAATGGTGTTTGGGTCTGTTGTGGAGGTTAGCGTTAGGGTTTGGGTTAAGGAATGCAAATGTATGCAATGTCCTCAAAAATGACAAGTGTGTGTTTGTGTGAGTGTGTGTGAAGGAGAGAGCGTGTACTTGGCTCATGGCTCATTACCGACAGAGAGCTCCTGCTGAGGTTTTGTCACGGTGCCCCCCCTTCACTGCGGATAATCAATAGGTCTGAAATACAAAACCTGATGAAACCAAGCCTCCATGAAAATTGTGCAGGGGACTGGGTAGGCTGACTGGACTGTGAGGCTGCGACACACACACACGCACACACGCACACGCACACGCACACGCACACACACACACACTTTGTGAACCTTATATTCCGCGCATTGCAGCATCGGTTCAGGTTTTATAGACCCTTGTCATATATTTAAGATTGAGTATAAATTGTGATGCAAAACTACTGCAATAACTTTCACTTCTCATATCTCTGAATGATGGTGACATCCTGTATATCTGTAGATGTTTTATACAGGTTTTCATCTATTTGCTTGTCAACAACATGAGAGAATGATGAGCTGGCATTGCAGTTATTAACATTTAGCCTGTGTGGGCTGCTAATGCTGCTAACTAGTGGGGCTATCAGGCACAAAACACACAGGCCAATAGTATAGTCCATCATAAATGGCCTTGTAAAAGGACAACTTGCCATTCTGTTATTATGTATCAACAAACTAGATATAATGTGTTTAGCCTTGATTAGAGCCAGGTTAGTATTTCTCCTTGTCTCCAGTCTATATCCTAAGATAGGATGATCAGCCTGCTGGCTCTAGCTTGATATATTTACTTTGCAGAAATGAATCGAAAATATACCTGATTCCAATCGCTGCCATCTTGTGCATTTAGAGCGAGTCTGCACGATGATGGAGCCGCAGTAGCAAGGGCCCAGTCCAACCAGTACAAGACTCTACCAATCATGAGTCAGTCTCAGTTGTCAATCATGATGTTTCACCCTGTTTTTTATAGTATCAAATAATTAAAACCAAACCTGCTGGAAAAGGAACATTTGAACAAACATCAGTGTGATAAAAACACCTAAGTGACAGAAGTCATCTTTGAGAAGAATGTATTTGATGTGTAGTTTCATTTTTTGTTTGGTCCATATCCCATCCAATAACATGGAGGTTGGGGGATATATGACTTATATTGCATCTAGCCACCAGGTGGTGATTCAGGTGCTTTGGCTTCACTTTTGGGTTCAGTCATGTTGTCCATCTTGATATACAGCCTACATGAGTGATCTTCATCTTTTCATCATGACATATAAGCATAATATAAATGTTGAGTTATTCCTTTAACCCGGGCTTATGACTTGGACACAGATTTAAAAAAGTGTTTTCTGCATGAACATCTTTACCTAATGATAAACGTTATTCATTATTCATCATCAAAACCTCCTGTTATTCAGTTGCTGAAATTCTTTCACATCTTTCCCATTAGTGATCTTGGCAATAGATCACACTCTTGTTTTTCTCTTAATGCTGCCGGGAGAGAACATGAGGTTGTGTGTGTGTGAGAGAAACATCTTTTCATCGACTGAATGTGACCATTAAATATTGTTTGAATGAAACGTACGCCCACTGTGCCTGGATGATGGAGCAACGAGGAACAACACATCTATTCAAGTGTGGACCTTGCAGCGTATCATTGTGAGAGCTGTCTCCTCATGTCTCAGTGTTCTGAACTCACTGACTAAGTCTTATAAGATACTTTTTCTTTAACCTACTAGGAATGATAAGCATTGAGGCTGCACCGTCTTTACCTCCCCAGCCCTCTCTACCTTTGGCAGCAGAACTGAGGTCACAGGTGAAACATATACTTTTTTTATTATGTATTATTATAAATAATACACAATGGTTATTTGTGAGAGAAGTGCATCAATGTTGAAAAACGATTTCTTTATCTTGTGGTCGAGCAACATTGTAAAAAATAAATAATTTTATTTTATTATTCATAGGCTCCTGAAAAGACAAACAATGTCTTTTGTTTGGGTGGTTTAATAGTAAATACAAACTTTTAAAATTGAATTAAGTTAGTGACTTATTTAACTGGCAGAGCAGCAGATTTGTGGCTAAGAAACTGTAATTCTGCAAATTAATAAAAGTTGAGGAGAGAGTGAAACAACTCTAAGTGATACACAATAATCTTTGCTTGTTTCAGAATGACGTAGTTCCTCCCATTTGAAGCGCATATGAATATTGATCCTAAATGAGCTGTGGTCAGACACAGTGCTTTCTGGAGGCAACAAACCATGGTCTGTAGTCACAGTATTAAGGTAGACGTATGGACCATCACATAGTTGGGTGTAAAATGTGCTCACACTTAAAAACACAGATGATCTGCTAATGCACAAGTGAAACTGAAACACATTCTCTCTTACTTCCACAAAAAACCCAATATCATCGACCTGCACAGCCTGAGGGGAACCGAAATCTATCAAGGCTGCCATCATTATTTTATATATATACATCCATTTTCTTGTCTTCTATAAAGTTTGTTGATATTGATTCTATTTAAATCAATATAAATATTTATTAAGTTAAAACAGCCGTATGCCCACATATTAAACATGAATCTAAAACTGCTATATGCCTACATACACACACACACAGACTGGAACAGGGACAGGGGCTCTCTGCAGGAGGATGGCTCTCGAAAATCCACCCCAAAAAGCAATTTGGCAACGAGAGAGCAAGGGCTCTTTATTCACAATTTTAACCAGGGGTGAAAAAATGGTGTTCCACCTGTAAGGACCCATTCAAATTCAAAATATACAGTCTAGAGGTGCATCAGATCATCTCAAGTAGTTTCTCTCCTGCTCCAGCAGAGCAAACAATCATGGCACCCTGGCATCTGGGAAGCGGCATGTGGAAGTAATGGTCAACTGTGAGGCTGTTTGTCCTCTTTGTACCATGCATCTGCCTGGAGGTTGGATATATTTGAGTGAATTGTGGCATGTCAAATTCGTTGATCTAGGAATAACTGACAGCCCTGGTTGAAAGCACAACTGGCTTTTAAAGAGAATGGGAAATGGCAATGTGATCGTTCTTTGCATGTCACAACAGTGGGACTACAGCAGTACAACCCCTTTTAACAATGTTCCGGTGCAGCAATCACTGTTTTCCACCATTAAACTAGCAATGGTGGATTTGAATACAACGCAAATGGTCTTGCACCATGTTCTTCCGACCAGGCACCATAGATCATCTAGACTGTTAAAAAACAGAGTTATTGTCCCATGTCATGTGAAATGTGTGCCGGGGTGGGTTGACTGGAGCGAGAGGTAAATGAACAGATGCTTCAGGAGGTAAAACAGTCACCATGTTCAATTCCAGACTTTATGAACTGTGGGCACTTGTGCAGTTTGTCTTAATGAGTCGGGTGATTGATGCCTGTGCTGCTGTCAGCCGAGGGACACACAACATCCAGGCCACAGCGCCGCAGCACATCAAGCTGTGGTGCCCATAACGAACCGGCTGCACCGACTCTCTGACCTTACTGATGGTGTTTTGTTGTGTACTTTGATTATGGAGAAGTCTGGAAACTGGAAACTTTTTTGGGGGCGATGGGGAGTCAGCAGGTCTACACTGGTTGTGTATTCTGTGGATGAACCAACCAAATGGATGTGGAACTTTCTAAGTACCTGTTCAATTTGTCTCGTTGGCTACGAGTCGGCAGTGTGTGGCAGCTGTGGTTAATGATTTAACACGATCTCAGCTGCCTCAAGCCACAGACAGCATCCGTCCCCAGTGCCGCTTAGTGGTCGTAAATCATTTTCTTTAGGGAGACAACATTTGGCATTCTTTCGGGGGTCTTACTAATTGTAATAAAGCAGGAAATGGGCAGAAACGTGAGGCACATCTGTCGACGGCTGCAGCAATTAACGGGGGATCCTGAAGTTATCTGGCAGAGCTGCGCGCTCATCTGCGTGTCGAAATTTTCTGCTCCAGTTCTGAGTGAGGTTCTCTAATTAAATCATTAAAAAGCAGAGCATTTGCACAATATGCTCCGCTGCCTTCATTACAAAGCACAATCACTTGTAATTTATTCACTCACAATGAGGGGAGCGTCTGATTTGATTCGTAGTCTGCGGCTGTGTCTGCGAGAGCAGCGGGCGAGCTCACCGTCTTCTCTGTCCTCTGTTAGGATTTCAGGCAGGGTAAAGGTGGACATGCACGCTCTCACTGCTTTAAATTACTGAGAGGTTGATGGATGACTAGAGCACGGTGGCACTCGGATTATTATCCTGATGGATTTGTCAGTGTTGTGTCCAAGATGTTGCTTAATGTATTTTCTATTTAGGGGCACGTTGAAATTAGTTTAGAAACCTGATCAAGATACAGCAGCGTAATCATTTTAGTTGCCTGACAACAGCGAGCTATAACACAGGTGCATGTCCACGACCATGAGCAATGCAGCACGCAAGAAGATCAAAGCTTTTGTTCCCCTCAGGTTTCTGCATCTCCGTCTGTGCAGCGCCGCCGCGGTGGGAAGGATTTATGAACTGTGGCGGCTTCCACTTCACGCTCCAGCAGTCAGAATCCCTGCTTGCTCATGATGTGGTTGGAGGCCCACAGGACATGCCTGGCTCACCAATCTCAGCCTGCTGCCTCACTACAGCAGCCGCACGGCCCGGGCCACCGAAGGCCTTCATGGGATAGTGTGGGGAAAAGCTGGAGCGTGTCATTTTATGGTCGAGTCACGGAGGATTTGCGGAGAGGAATAGCAGGAGATCACATGGTTCAGGGGGTTTCTCTCCAATGCTCATGTTCAGGTTGTAGTCTGACAATAGAACGATAGAAGAGAAATTATTTGGATTTTAAAAGCTGTGACATTCTGTTGTTTTTGAAAAGTCGTCGGTGGATTTAGCAATTACACAGCAGTTACACGGCAGTGACGCTCAACATTGAGATATTCTCCATGCTGCGGTGGAGAACTAATCCTCGCCCTCTGTATTGCAGCTAGCGCGTCCAGCTGCATGCATGACCCCACCCCCCGTCCTCTTAATCTCTTTGTCTCACTTTATTCACAGCAGCACACCTCATGAGCAGCCAAGCGTCAGAGCGGTGCATCCCAGACCCACCTCGTCCTCCTCCAATCTGTAATGTCAGGTTAGGAACAGGCAGTGCACCTGTTTGGGCACCATTTATCGCTCATCGTCAGATGGGATCATCGAGGGCTGTTACACAGCCACATTGTTTGATATCCTAAGTCCTTGGTTCCAGGTGAAGTGCAGAACTTTACTAACCTGCTGCATCTCAAGGTGGTTTGGGGATAGTGCAATCCAGTTTCACCACCAAAGGCTAAATCTGAGCAGGACAGAATAATCAATAAAAAAGACAAAAGAATAAAAATCTGCTCATTTAAGCCTTTCGCAGTTATATCGTCGTCAGCATTTATGTTTTTTCCGATAGGTGCTGATAGGAAAGCTTTTATTGTAAAGAATTAGCAATGCAGAAAAGATGCAATTAGTTTTCTTTAGTTATTTGTCGTAAAGTTTATGGTTAAACTGTATAGTATTGAACTTTAATTACACTTCTTTGGCATACGAGTTTGAGACAACATCTAAGAAACCATTGCCAATTTTATATTCTCCATCCCGCCATCCATTGTCTTCAGTTTATCCTGGCTCTGGTCGCCATGCGTGGTAGCAGGGTATCCCAGACATCTCTCTCTCTCGCCATGCTTTCCAGCTTTTGGGGGATCCCAAATGGAGGCTCATGGCATCACAATAACAGGCTGAAGTGTAAAACCCCCACAGTCCGCTGTCTTTAGTTCCAGAGTGCAGTTGAAGCTCATCTCAGGATTCATGCTGGATTGGTTGTGTATGTTAAACTGCCATCAGATAACATTTTCACGACACTCAGACACCTGCCTCCAAATACATATCACTGTGTCTGCTGGATGTGTAAAAATGACCTTTAAACTAACAGTTTAAACAAACTTGATATTAACTGCAGTTGCATAGGTGCAAGGCAGGTTACTCAGTCAGAATTTTAGAGGGTGTAGTCATCCTGATACAGATGCACATGTCACACATTTTCAGGTCAGGTTAAAAAAAAAAAAGGAGTGATACATTAACTTGGTATAGGTTTTAAATGTCCACATTATATTTTAGGGACAAACGAGGTGAATAGTTTTTTTTCAAGTACAAGGTAGTTATTCACACATAACGTAGATGATGGAAGAGACAGGTGAGTGAAGGATGGGGACTTAAAAAGACAGTAATAGCGGGAAAAGTAGACTTCTACCGTGAGGTTGTTTCATATCATTAGAGTGTGTGTCACAGAGCGAGGTCCGGGACAGGAACTGCAAAACGTCTCTGGCAGCTGTGATCGTACAGACACCTGAACAGGCACAGCTATCAGCTTTAACCTCTACAAACTGTTTCCACATCAATTAAAATGGATGGCACCTTCAATTAGGAGCTCTCCTTCTCATTATGGCTTTATTTTCTCCCTGGATGTGACAGACAGCCGCGGCAAACACCTGCTGTGTGTTGTCTTTTTCTTTCTGTGGGTGTGTGTACAGTCAATAAGGTCAAGGGTGTTGTGCTGATAGATGTCTGTGTGAATGTCGGTGTCAGGTGAGCTACTTGCTAAAACACGCAGCAGTCTAGGGATGTACATGTGCAGATGTGTGTGGGTTGATGGGCTTCCATGTACTGTTTGCTTGAACAGTGTGTGTGTGTTTGAGTGTGTGTGTGTGAGTGTGTGTGTGTGTGCGTTTGAGCTCCTGTCAGATGGGCTGCCTCTTTAATCTGTGCAGACAGCTTTGTAATTGGAGCACTGCACGAAGAGGGGAGACATGCAGCTGATAGTACACCCACAGTCTGAAAGACGGAGGAATAAAAGATGTGGAGGATGGGTGGGCGTCTGTCTGGGTGAGTGTGTTGGAGGGGTTGGGTGGGGGTGCTTGTGCTTGGGTGTACAGGGACTGGCAGCAGTCATTCTGAGGATCGGGGTCCGTGGTCCATCACCGAGGCAACGGCATCATTGTCTGGGTCGATTCACTCGATCGCCGTCTGTTCGCCCATTCACTCTGGTCAAAACCAGCTGAGTGCCTGTCTGAATGGAATCCAATGGTCGCCATAAGAGCCGGCCCAATTTTAATTTCAATGCATTTCAAATGCAATTCAAACTGTTTCACTTTCATTCTCGTCCCAGCACCGGGGGCCCAACCATAATGTTGCCCTCTCCTCCCCGTCCCGTTCTCCTCCCCCAACTCCACCCGCCACACAGGAGATGAACTCACCAGACGGGGGCCACACTGCTCAGAATGACAATTTGCCTTTTGGAAATCAGCCTTTGGCTCCATTGTGTTCCCTGGAATTGAGTTAGTCCATCAGCAGACGCTCAACAGCTCCCTCCTGTCCCCTCCTCCCCCCGGCATCTCCCTCTCTCTGTCCCTGTCAGGTCCTTTAATGTTGCGTGAGGGGAGTGCTTCTGTTTGAACATGTTCATAATAAAAGCATATTTTGAATAGCCTTGCCTCTTATTCAACCATAGGGAGACGACTGTAATAAAAATACTGGACCACATAAGTGAGCAGAGAGAAGGTATTAATTTTCATGAGCACAAATTCTGTCTGTGCAGTATATTTTTATGATACCAAATGGACAGGAAGGGTGCAAGTGGCAACCCTCCATGATGTGACCCATTGGTTTTTGAATGGCGCTTTTGAACCCTTGAGTTTAGGGTTTTTTGTCTTGCGCCATCTTGGTTTTTTGAAGCAAGAATTAACCATATTTGGAGGAACGGAGGGGGAGCCTAAATACAAGCTCGGGTACACTGCACACCCAACTTCCTCTGAGACCTGCTGCCATTGGATGGTAGTAGCTGTTTCTCACACTGTGTCTGTGACCAATTGCTTTCTCTGCTTTATCAATATCTGAACCTCCTTGCTGTCAATGGTAACCATGCATCATGCTGTTTGGAAGATGACTTGAAATAAGTAATGTAAACTATCCACTCAATATGAAAACTGACTGATGTGAGAGATGAAGGGCCTTTTCTCATAGACTTCTACAGAGCCTGACTTCTATTTGCAACCAGCTCTCTGTTGGGCAATAGAGCACAGGTTTGCATTGGCTTCTTTTTCCTGACCCAGAGTTTACGTCTATTTTAGGGCAATGATAGAGCATCTACAATTAACAAACAAAAGAGCAGCTTTAAAGTAATAGAGCCCCCGAACTCTTCTGTATCTTGAAGTCCTCTAAAGCAACCTCCTAGCTCCTGTATCTCCCTCAGAGCTGAGTTGCAGCAACTCATGAGACATTATTTATGACCATGTCGGCCAGTATGCAGAGAACTGTCACTGCAGCTGGCCAACAGAGACAGTCCTTGGTCAAGCCTAATTAGCTACGGCATCAAGAAGTAAATGAGCTATCCATCAGGCGAAGATGGTGAGAGACCCATCCATCTCAGGTCAACCTGAGAACATATGGTCCCAGATTGAATCATATTGTATTGCACAGGTAGCACAACCAACCTAGTTCCTGATGCAGGCAGGCTCACATTAGTGCAGTGATGGCAGGAAGGGCTTCTCCCTTCAGGTAATTGCACGGTCAACTACAACTCTCTGAAGTTAAATGAAGTTATTTGTGAGCAGTAAGAGCTTTTGAAACAGTTGTGTTGTCTTGTAAAGTACTTGCTCTTTGCCAAACAGTGACAGATAAGCGTAAAATGAATATAGCCATTAGACGTCACATTAAAGGCTTTTGTGTTTTTATTCCCAAAGAGAGGTCAGTTTGTTCAACTGAAACTTTACTGCTGTCTCTCACTGGCGGTGGAACAAAGAGTTTATTCTGCTTTTATCTGTGATCAAACTAATGTACACCTCATTTTAAAGAATGAACAGATACAAAAAGGTTATTTGATTAGTACTGAGAACAATATTCATCAGGGAATAATAGTTAATTATGTGTAGAACTGACGGAACATCAGTTGTCCATTCTTCATCAGTGGTCACATTTTGTTCTCCAGGATTTCATAAATGTGCGTGGATGTATTAATTTGTTTACAAAAATCCTGAGTGATATAACTGTTCCCTTTGGCCTCATTCATCCTCAACATAAGATATGTAAATAGAAATGTTCAGAGCTTTCTGTCTGTACTCAGTGTTCATTTTGTCTGTATTTGTGTACGAAACAGATGAAATGCAGCAATGCCACTGAATCATAGGGGGCAGTGTAGTTCAAGTCAACGTGACACGACTGTAAGACAAGGCGAAGACATTTCAATAATGGCTGAGCATTTTGAAGAGTCTTTACAAGTTAGTAAAGTCAACTGGTACAATTTAACTTAGCCCATGCATAGGAAAAAACTAAATGATCGCATCCTCCCCAATCGGTGCCAAGTTTATTGTAAGTTCCTCTGGACTCCACGCTGCCGCTTAGTGGATGCAATGCTTAAAACAACCATGCCAACGAGAAGGAAGCATGTAGTATGTGGACAGTGACGGCTATGTTGGTAAAACGGACGCAGCAATTTCGTACATATAAGCAGCATACGTCAGCCTGTACTTCCATATTACATGTTTAGTGCAGAAAATAATTTTCTGCCTCCTTAAAATCACTTCAAGGTCGATGCCATCTTCTAATTCTATGTTTTAGAAATGTATTCCTTTTGTGTATGCGGTTCTATTCACACACTAATGTATAGTGAAATGTGTTTTATTTATGTACACTCATTTACTAATTATACTGCATTATACTGCATCCCTCTATCATTTACTGGTTCTTGATTGTTTTATCTGATGTGATTCTGTTCCTCTCTCTAAGTGGTTTCCTGTGTCTTGAGGTTGACAGATGTTTCTGTCGTCTAGAATGTGAATGGAAATGAGCTATGAGAAGGCAGCTAATTACTTGTCATACTTTGAACAGAATGCGTGTGTTATTATGTGTAGAGCCTCTTTGCCTTGTGCTGATTCATGTTTTCTGTGTCTGTCCCTCAAGGAGGTGCTGACTGCTGACAAGAGTATTTGTCCGAGGTCAAAGGCCAAAATATTGTTGTTTTACTGTTTGGGATCTCCTTCATAGTGCGTATCTGTGCTTCTTCTCCTGACATGACAAATGGATCTCCACTCGTTGTTATTTATTAGGGATTTTGCAGGAAAGCGGAATGAGAGGGAGAGAGACATGGGTGTCAGATACTAAATAACCAGGCTCTCGGAGATTATTTCCATTTAAAACAGGATTTAGGACATTTTTTCTTCTGAAACTCTGAACCAAGGTTTCATATCTTCCATGTTTCCATGTGTTAGTTTTGGTGTCACATTGCAATATATGGTGCAGACTTAAGTATTTCATATGACATACCTACCCACTTATATTTGACTTTTATTAGTTTTGAATACAGGTGTGTTGATATCAGAGTCTTATCAGTTTTTATTTCAATGAAGAAAATAAATGAACAGATTATTTTCATTGATTTCGTTGTCACGGTAATATCGTATGGGATTACTACCAGCATCACCAACCTCAGAGGCAGAACGTTACACTAGTTTGAATACGTCAAATATTAAATCGTCTAGCTGACTAACATGACCTGTATGAATTATGTCAGTAGGTTTCCTATAAATAAGACGTACAACAAGCAGCTTAAAACGTTATTATCCAAAAATGATTCAACTGCTACTGATTTACACTTTGTTGTTAAGGAATATATGAGAGATTAATATCAAAGATCTTAAAGTTGACAATTATTGATGTTACTTTAGTTTACAGGGACAATTAGACATTTTCTTCTTCTAGTCATCCACAAATACGACTATTTGTTGTTTGGCTAATTTAAAGATCAGTAATTTCAAGGCAAAAACACTGAGCTGTGTGGGTTTTCTTTTGTAATGTTGCCTGTCTACCACAAGGCGTTACACTGATGCCCCATGTAACATTAAGCACAGCTACAGTGCATTGGCCCAGTCCAATACTATTGTTGATATTTCTGTTATCTAAACATTTCACTTCTTTTTTTTCTACCACTTTCTAATCAAAATGTGAAATCGATAAAAACCTGAATCGATAAGCGGAATCGGAATCGATATAATTTTAACGATACCCAACCCTACAAGCAATCCTGGGCCTCCTCTGCTTATTTTGCTTCCTCGATTGTTTTCTTGCTGGTTAAACTTCCTGCAGTTGTTGCGAAAGTCTGAACTATGACTGGACCATGCAATTTGATCTGGACCAACACCCCCTCTTTTTGTCGAACTAAACTGTCGAATTTAACACTTCTGCAGTAAGTTCTTTAATGCAGTTAGGTCTGGATTTTATGAATGTTCCCTTCGAGCAGAGCGCACATTATTGATCTTGGCGAGCACAACACTCCGTCACTCTCCTACCATCACACATGTTATTGTCTCAGACAATATTATTTTATATGAGCCCCATCAGGCGCATTTCAAAAACTGAATAATTGTATTTCCCTGGTTTGTTTACATTTCAGATACCTCTTGCAGTGTGCAGGTGCTGGAATCTAAATGAAATTACCTTAGCAGTGAATGGAAATGCTCTGGCCCAAAGTAATACATCAATGTCAAGCACGACTGAGATCTGCTGGTGAAATATGATTTTCTCTCTATCTGTAGAAATAAGTTCTCAACTCAGTAGAATGAAAATAAACTGCTATATTTGCAGGGCACGGCCCATTTACCAGATGGTGGATGTGGATGGTGGGTAAACTGATTTAAAAAAAGGAGAGATGACTTTATGTACTTCACATCTCGAGGAAGTAGTGAAGAATATGATGCTTACTCCACAGACAAGTGAAGACATTACAGATGAATGTGGAACTGGAGCACTCCACGCTCTTTACTGCTGAATAAGATCATGAAGAGAAATTGGATTTTCGGATTCCTCTCTGCTGCTACTGAGCTTGGTGCTGTGTAGTTCAGAGAGAAGCACGTTTATGTGTGTTTTAATATGAAAACCTGCTCACTAACACCTGAATGATCCTGCTGCAGCTCTGTAAGAGGTTTCAAACTGCAGCTAAGGCAGCACTAACAGCAACAATAAGTGAAACTCCTGTAGTGAGGGAAAAGCTGAAGTGCTTGAGATGTACATCTGCTGAAAAGAGCAGAAAACCAGCCTCCTGACCCCTTTGTCTTTCTTTGCCTTGTCTCGCTCAACACTTTCAAATGGCTCCAAACCCCATAAAAACAATAATTGCAGTCGTTTTTATTATGTTGATGTTCAATGACCGTTGAGAAATAATTGGGGATAAGAGGAAGGTATTGGCAGTTTTGGGCTCATGTCCCTTATCGCCACATCACCTCATCTACAGACCATTAAGCCGAGCTCATGAACAACCTGTAAAAACCTTACGAGGGCTAGTAACATGAATAGAGAGCTTAACTGAGACAGATAGTAAAGATCACACTATCCATTCCAGTCCTTACTCCGGCTTGTGTGTGTACTGGTTTGTGTTGCCTCTTTAGGACCTTTTTCCACTATAAAAGCTGACCACTTCAGGACCAGTCATCTGCAACGGGACCATAATTTCATTACCATAGCCCGGTCCTAATGAGACAAAATGTAATTTCCGAGGGCCTGGTTTAGGTTAGGGTTAAGATGATAATTATGGTTAGGTTAAGGCTAGGCATGACATGGTCATGGTTAGGGCTCATTTATGCTGCCTTTATGTACAAAAACAGATATGTCTGTACAAAACGCTGTAAAGCTTGGCCCACATACCTCTAGTATGCATCCTTAAAGTTGGTATGTTTGTTAAGGAAAACATCCACTAGGGGGCAGCGCAGAGTTTCTGACAACAAACAACAAAAGCGACTGTGGAGGTTGTGATAATTTATCTGTAAATAAACAGGAGAAAGCGGATTCATATTTCTTCCTTGTGTCCTGCGGTTGTCTTGCTTAAGCTGTTGGCTACACTGCCCCCCCACGATATCTGGTGGTACTACCCTGTTTCGTCTGTCTCCATGAACGTTCAGGGACCATGCACAGTCTGTGTCCATGTATATATCTAACACTAAGAATAAATACGCTTTTTAGATCAAGGTTTTGGTAAGGCTGTTAACATTGAATGGAAGTCAAAGCAAAGTCTAATACGAATAGCTCCACAAATATGTGTGTGTGTTCAAATGCTAAAAACATCTTAATCCCAATAACAAGTTCTAAGTTATTTAAATTCTGTGTCAAAAAATCGAGCTTGACACATTATCAGTGGCATCACAGAAGGCAGGATTGTAAATGAAATTTAGTTAAGTTTTTTTTAATACTCTTTATTAGTACCTCTACTCTATTAAAAAAATCATTTGAGCATTGTTGTCTTTATTAGGTGGTGACTAAAGAAGCGACAAATGAAAGTAGGGAGAGAGATGTGGGATGGAAGCCAGGACAGTGCACAGTCCGACACAAGGCCTGTGGTATTGCCTCTTAGTATTCCACAGGATTCCACTGTATTTCATACTCAATGTGACCTAATTGTATTCAGTTTGATTTAGCTTGGCTCAACCTCGTGTAGCTGGAATGTGTCAAGCTCTGCTCAAGTGGGTCCAATTGTGTGGAATTGTCGTTTCATGTGTCATTCAGAATTTGGCTCCAGCTATTTTCATTATAAGTACATATTTACATATATAAAATGTGGAAAAATGTTTCAATCAGCAGTGAAAATATCCAAAGATATTCAGCTTCCATTCATATCAAATAGAAACAGGTTGAAAATACTTACAATTGAACAGCTGAACCCCGACGCTTCAATAACAAACTCTTCATTTATTAAGTTGATCAGTCCTAATGTCAGTGAAAGAAGGGATCTTTCACAGCATCTTTCTGCTCATTCACACTTTAGTTATTGATTCCCCCGACAGTTATGAGGTTCACTGGGCTGCCTGGCTATTTCTGTAGCAGCAGGGGTTGAGGGGAGCACAGGACAGACAATTCTCTTTGTTGCTCATTTCTCTATTTGTTTCTGCCCTTCATGAAGAGAGCCACATCCACATATGGCACAGCTGTGATTTGGAAATTAATTATTCAATGCACTTTGATCATCTCAAAATATTTGGCATCCACAAACACTTCTATTTTGATTTTGAAATACTGCTTGTTATCATCAAATGGTGATGAATGAAGTTTCTGATTTAAATGAATGAACAGCACAAAAGTACAGCTGCAGTATTAAAGGTTCACTGGGTAAGATTCGGGTGAAAGTGATCTATTGGCAGAAATTGAAAATAAAATAGTCCTAGGGATGTTTCATCGAAATTGAACCAATTGTTTTCTTTACACTTGAATGGGCCCCTTATATTTACGTAATTACACCGGGAGCGGGTCCTTTCTACAGAGGCCGCCATGTTTTTCACAGTAGCCCAGGCTGGAGAAACTAAACACCTTTTGAGTTTCTATGACAACTGAAGGCTGCCCCAGGTTCTCTTTCATGTTTGGAAGGGGAGAGTTATTCAGCTGCAACATGTAACTTGACCACTAGATGTCACTAAATTCTACACACTGAACCTTTAAAGACACAGGGAACATAATTGTAGGGAAATATTTGATTATTTAGTTAAGTATTATTTGGTATGAATCAAATTGATTACAATTTTAATAACTGCTCTATGATTTGGCACCATAAAGCAGTATTATTAAAAAATACCAAACGGGTAAGTTAGGAAAGCACATAGCTAAAACCCTATAGATCTACACCACGTCAATTACACCAACCTTCACTATAATTTCAGGATTCTACAGATTCTACAAAATAATGGCACCATGATTCTATTTGCTATGGCAGCTGTGGCTCCAGATGTAGAGTGGGCCGTTCACTAACCAGTCCGCACTCATCCAGTCCGCATGGTGAAGAGTCCTTTGGCCAGACATTAAACCCTAAATGGCCCCTGACAGTGTGTGAATGAAGTGGGATAGAACAAGGGATGTGTGTAGAAGCGCTGTATGAATGAGTGTGAATGGGTGTCTGTTACTAGAGCTGTGAAGCACTTTAAGTGGTCAATTAGACTGGATCAGCGCTATATAAATACACTCAATTAGTTTTCAATTTAATGAAAACCTAAAAATCCCAGTCCTTGAAAAGATGCTTTCATCATATAGGAGATTGTAATTTTACGTTGCCATAAATAAGATTCAGTGGTGCTAATGAAGCATTGTGTGAACAAACTCACCAACCTGCTACAAGCTTATCTTGAGTTAATGAATGATGATGCAAGTAAAACCATCTGACCTTTTAAGGAAAGGAAGATATCGTCCATCCGAATGCATCGTTAAGCCTTTTTGTAATCAAATCGCACCAGCATGAGATGCATTCAAATTCCCACTCTGGCTGTGCTTTTCTGCCCTTTCCTTTCATCCTGGATATGGCACCGCTGTGGACGGGTGTGAGAAATGCATGTGTTAAAGCACTCGGGTTACAGCAGTTTGATCATGGATGTATATATGCAGTTTGATGTGGTTGGTGTATCTGCTGCAGCTCAGATGCAAATCAAGTTGTTGAGATGGTTGTGTATCCAGGCAAACATGAGTTGTGACACGGCCCCTGTTCCTCTGTGTCAGCCGACTGATTCATTTAGAATCACACATCTATTTTGACAGGAGCCAAATGTGTGCCGACAGCTATAACACACATAAGACCGTCCATGTTAGATTGCCAGGCACTATTTTAGCAGCTGTATTGAATTGATCTGTAAGTAAGGTTTGATTGTGTTTAGACGGTGTTTGTGTTTGTTTGTGTTTTTGTTAGAGGATAATGAATGACAGATATAGAGCGAGAGAAGAGAAAACCTCATTTAAAAAATCCTAGATTGCGTTTCTCTTTCAGGATCAAACAGAGCAGCACGAAGCGTATAAGATAAAATCCTGAAAGGGGATTCATTCGTTATTTCAAATGAAATCAAACAATGTACAATTGAATAAATAAGTATGAATATATCAGGCAGAGATATCGTGATCAGAGAACAGGTCTCTATCACCCACTCATCATTATTGGCGTTGAACAAATCTTGTTGAGATGTAAACTAATGATGGAGGATTCTGATCTCTGATAGTTCTCCAAAACTCAGGAGAACCTTGTGCAGCACTTTATATAATATCCTCTCTCTTGTGCCAGCGCCTTGTGCTTCTTGCCGAACAGAAACTCTTTGTTCAAAGAAACAATTAGTTTAATTTCCCCCAGCAATGGATCCAATTACAAATTTAAACCAACAATGAAGTCATACGTAGTTTATTTTTAAAAAACTTTAAATCAGACAATAATGTGGCCCAGACATTAGGCCGCTGTGGTGAGTACAGTTATATGAAGGAATGTTCACATTTTCTCTGGATGGCTTTTCTCTCCACAAATCACACGGTCAGAGGAAACTATAAACTAGTCCAATCGTAAACCAATTTCCCTTTAGAAAGATGTCTTTATGCCACTGATGACATCTCCAATGGTACTGCTCCAGCTTAGCAAGCGCCATTCTACCATTCTAGTACTTTACTAATGACTATTGGTGTGATTGTTATAATTCGATTAAGACAATAAACGCTGCCATGTTAACAGATTTTCTGATAACCTTAACC